>NW_015154160.1:2863-6003 GCF_000732505.1 Cyprinodon variegatus | reverse complement strand
TTGAGTAAAGAAGTTTAATCAGTACTTCCACTTTTATCAGAGTATTATTCAACACAAGTATCTGTACTTTTACTCAAGTACGGAAAGTGAGTACTTTTGCCATCTCTGACCATTTTAGATAGAGATAGTAACAGATTTAAAGCTATAAACTTGTTTTAAAACTAGTTTGTGTATCATAAGGTTTACCAAAATTTTAACTGTAGTTAAGACAGTGTGGTTTTCAAAGGATTCGTTCTCCTCATTGGGGAAAAAAAATCTGTCAAAACCTATTTTGCCTAATTGTAAAAAGAAAGGTGTTGTTTCCACTTAAGCTAAGTTCTTGGTGTAATATCCATCTGTCTGTCTATCTATATTCATCAGCTTGAAAAACATATTTATACCAACTGCTGACAGATGTGCCTGCAGGATAATGTTGCCTCTAACACAGCAACACACCAAAGTTAGAAAGGCCCTTTACAAAACATGCAATCAAAGGGAAAGTTGGGAAAAACCCTACAGCCTTGGAAAGTTACCAATGGATTTCCTCCTTGCTGTCCCCACTTCAACCCTAGAATTTCTGTCATGTTATCAAGTCCAAAGTAATTGAAAACGTGGAAAGCATGCTGAGATGTGAATGAGAAGGAAAGGGAAACCAAAGATGGGATGGAAGGGTTAAAGTTGGTGGGGGAAAAATGTTACAATGAGATGGTGATTTAGAGAAAATTGGGAAGCAAGAGTACATAGACAAGAGAAACAGAGGGGGAAAGGATAGGAAAAAGGAGACAAGGAAACGGAAATGAGATTGGACAGGAGATGGGAGGAGTGAGGAAAGGGAGGAAAGGGAGGAAGAAGGTAAGTTGCTGAAAATAATTTGAGAATAAAGAATAAAACACAAAAAGGAAGGAGGGTTGAAGGAGCAGGAAAACACTTAACTAGGAAAAATGAAGATGAAATAACAGAACCATAAGATGGTGGAAAGGAAAAAAAGTAAGTGAAGAAAACAGGAACACAACTAGTGGAGGACAGAGGAAGCATGATCAACGTGATTAAACAAAGATGAAGCAAGAGAACAAAAGCAGATGCAGCAATGGAACTGGAAATATCAATGGTAAGCAAAGAAAAAACTAATGAGAGAAACATGATTAACAAGGTATATTTATGCATTTTGGCTGATCAAAAGGATTATGTGGTTGCCTTGGTTCATTCAGTCTGTGTTACAAGAAAACTACAGATAACAGCTGCGGGTTTGTCAGCGCATACGCCAACAAGCGAGCTACCATATCTGCCATCTTTACTAAACCACTAATTCAGGGGCAGGAGACAGGGTGCCTATATCGTCTTTAAGCAGGCTTAGTGATCTGACCACTGAGGCCTGGGTAATTATCTCCAAAATAAACTGATTTTCTCCTCCTGCCATGACTCAGGACAAAGAAGAGAAAATGTCATAAGGGAAAAAATAACCTAAGACAGAGGAAGCATTTACCTCGTTAAATATCTTGTAAAATCTGTCGTTAAATTTAGTTGAAGTTAAATTTCCTTATTTCACATAAAAAGATCGGGGGAAAAAATAGTTTTGTGAAGAACTAAAGGTATATTTTAAGATCAGCTATGGTAAGATTTTGAACATCATCTCTGTGTTATTTCCTAGTCTCTTGTTTAAATACACCTGGTCTACATATATATGCACAGGCGTCCATGTTTGAGAATGTGAACAACAAAGTAAGGGCATAACAGGGTAGCATAGGAGAAAAATGGCAGACAGTGCATTCAGCAGACCAAAATGGTCACTGAAAGATACTTCGGAATCATTAATGCTACAGAAAATAAAACAAACAATAATGTTTTTTCAAGGAAGTTGTCAGATAATGAAAGGGACAAAGCAAGGGTTAACATTGACCTCAGGTTTCCAAACTGAGAGCGCCTTGAGAGTAGAAGTCAAATGTTTGCTTTGCTTGGTGTACAGTAGTGTGTTTCCCAACCCTCTGCCTTTTTTTGGCTGAGTAATGCCTCACTACAACTGGCTGAACTATTTCATCCTACGACTACATCATCAAGCTGTCCAAACTTGGAGAGTGCAAACACCATCATTCTCAGCATTAATTTGCGATCTCTACACCAGCAGTGCAAAAGCTGAGCATTGTAAAGATGCAGCTCTGGATGAGGTTCACCACCAATCACATGGTAAAGTTTGCAGACAACACCACGGTGGTGGGCCTCATCAGAGACGACAACGAAAAGGAATACAGACTCACTGTGTGGTGTGGAGGCTGCAGCGCCTCAGACTGGAAGAACGTGAGAACAGCAGAGAGGATCATGGGGGCTCCTCTTCCCTCCATTAAGATTTAATTCAGTTTATTTATATAGCACTGATTCACAACACATCATCTCAAGGCACTTTGCAGAGACAATTCAACCAGATAATACAGTCAAACTGATGCAAAGTTTTCTATCTAAGGGAAACCAGTTAATTGCATCGACTCATTGACTCGAAGGCAATCCCTCACACAAAACATGCTTACAGTCACAGTCGAGAGGAAAAACTGTCTTTTAACAGAGAGACACCTCCAGCAGAACCAGGCTCGGTGTGAGCGGCCATCTGCTGAGGCCGACTGGGGTTCAAGGAGACAGAAGCAGAGATACAGAAAGAAGTAGACATACAGAGGGCAACTGTCAACCAGCTCCACAGGCGGCCCCATCCCTGAAACGCACAGCCAGGCAGACGAGCTCCGAGCCAGCTCCCATGTCCGAGGATGAAAAGAGCATATCCAGCCAGTCAGAGTCAGGGAAACAGGACTACACTGAAAAACAGGCAGAGCTCCAACTTCTGGAAACACAGGTGTTGATGGAAGCAGTAAAGCTGATATTTCTCTGCAGGATGGAGTCGCAGCCAAACAGGAACAGACCAGATGAAGCTACTATGAGGAAAAGCAGAGAGAGCAGAACGTTAGAGATTGAACTAATAGATTCTGCAGAGTTGGAGAATAGAGATAGAATGAAGCAAAAGAATGAAAAAGGGGTCCCTATGTCCTCCAGCAGTCTAAGCCTATAGCAGCATAACTATAGAGATAGATCAGGATAACCTGAGCCACCGTAACTATAAGCTTTATCAAAAAGGAAAGTTTTAAGCCTAGCCTTAAAAGTAGACAGGGTGTCTGCCTCAC
>NW_015154160.1:0-1151 GCF_000732505.1 Cyprinodon variegatus | reverse complement strand
GCTGTTTCAGTGCTATGATGAGATCTAAAGCCAGACTGAAACAAAAAGTTAATTATGGTGTAAGTGATCGCACACTTGTTTGGCAACTACTTTCACAAGAATTTTAGATAAGAAAGGAAGATTGGATATAGGCCTATAATTGACCAAATCGTCTGGGTCAAGAGACGTCTCTTTGGTACATATCCCTAGAATAGGGATAGATCAATCACATCTAAAATGGATGAAGAGATCAAAAGGAATACCTCCTTAAATAACCTGGTTGGAACTGGACTTAACATACAAGTCGAAGGCTTAGATGAAGACAATAGTTCTGCTAACTCTGAAAGCTCAACTGGATCAAGACAGCTTAAACCCAGGTCAGATTCCACAGCCACCCAAGGTGCACCTTCCAGAGACAAACAAATCATTGTTAGAGAAATGCTAATGATCATATTTTTAATAAAATAATTCTTATTTATGATATCAGACAGGTGAACTGTTGAACAAACTCAAAATCAAGTCACAGAACCTGCATCACACTGATAACACCAACCCAGAATACTCCATATTTACAACATATATATTTGTCTTGAAATGCTCTGAACTTCCATAACAATGTGTTTTTGCACTGTGTTTTTTTCTCCCACACTGTTTACATTTGAAGACTGCAGCACTTAATGGAATAAAAATGTTAATTTCACTGCTAATCTGCTGCTTATTTACTGTTTGAAAGCTGTACAAAATGGAATTTCATTTTGTACACTACACTCTGTGTCAAATGAACTAGTTCAGTTCATAGTTCATAAAGTTCACAGTTCCAAAAAATGAACTAGTTCATAGTTCTTTTTTTTTTTCCATATATTGCTCAATTACATCATAGCCTACTGTAGAACCACAGACAGCAATTATTTTATCAGTTGTACAGTAACTCTGAAACTGTGCGTCAGATTTCATCTTCATATCCAGTTTTGAATCCTTATCCAACCAGGGTTTACATTAGCATTGAGGGGACAGATTTCCCCATTGTTGCTTTAACGCTTTGTTGCTGTCCATTCACTTCACACTAGTAGCAGCTGCAGCTTTCACCCCTACAGTATATTCTCAAAAAACATCAGGAAAAATCATACTGCTGCTTTGTCGCCTCCACGGTCGCCTCCATGCTGCTGTGGCTT
>NW_015154159.1:3956-6004 GCF_000732505.1 Cyprinodon variegatus | reverse complement strand
AATCGTTTACTAATTTAGTATTCAATTAATCGCTAACAGCTGACATGTGGAAGACTCTGAGGACAGTCAACCCAAGGAAGGCACCAAGACCCCGTAACATACCTGGACGGGAGTTCAGGGAGTGTGCAGGTCATCTGGCTGGTGTCCTCACAGACATTTTTAACTTGCTGGACCGATCCATAGTGCCAGCATGCTTTAAGTCTGCCACCATCATTCTGGTCTCAAAGAAGCCTCAGGTCACCTCATTTAATGACTACCAGACTCCCATCATGATGAAGTGCTTCCAAAGGCTAGTTAACGAACACATCGTCTCCAGTCTCCCCCAAAACATTCGACCCGTTCCAATTCGCCTACTGACGGAACCGTTCCACTGAGGACGCCATCTCTGCTCTCCACCTGGAGGAGAAGAACACCCACATGCGGATGCTGTTCCTGGACTTCAGTTCAGCTTTCAACACCATCATCCCACAGCATCTGATAGAACTGGAACAGCTGGGATTCAATACAACCCTCTGCTATTGGCTGCTAGACTTCCTCACCAACAGACCTCAGTTAGTCCGGGTCGGACAGAACATCTCTGATGTCATCAGTCTAAGCACAGGCTCCCCTTATGACTGCGTCCCCAGGTTCACCACCAATCACATGGGGAAGTTTGCAGACGACAGTACAGTGGTGGGCCTCATCAGAGACGACAAGGACCTAGACTACAGAGAGGAGGTGGAGCAGCTGGTGGTGCAGAGATAACAGCCTGATCCTGAAGGTGGAGAAGACGAAGGAGATCATCTTGGAGTTCAGGAAGAACCGTCCTAACCACGCTACGCTGCTCATCAACAGCTCAGCTGTAGAGGTGGTCAGCAGCACCACATTCATCACAGACACCATCACCTGGACTGGAAACACCACCTCACTGGTCTAAAGGGCTCAGAAGCGCATGAACTTCCTGCGGAGGATGAGGAGAGCCCACCTGCCCCCACCCTCCTTCACCACCTTCTACAGAAGCACCATAGAGAGCAGAAGAACTGGAGGAGGACTGGAAGAACTTGAGAAGATCATTGGGGCTCATCTTTCCTCCATTAAAGACATTTCATCCCAGCGCTTTGTGTCCGGAGCCTGTAACATCATCAATGACCCCTAACACCCCCCCACCATGGACATGTCTTTAGCTGACAGAGCGATCCACTTAGAGTAGTAATTATACCAAAATTGGATAAAACAGATTAAAAGAAAACTTTTTCTTCTGTCTATTTGTTCAATCCAGAACTCCACAAGTGGAAAAGTCTTGGTTTAATTTAGTAAAAAAATCATCTTTAAGTAACTTTTGGCTTTACATTTATTACATAATGGACAGGTTAATCATTTTGTAAAATAATTTTTAGTTGCAGCCCTAATATAGACAGCAGAATAATACACCTGGTTAAACAGTTTATTTGCTAAATACGTTGATTTAGGGGTAATGACAACTATTGCTCAGTGCTCCTGTTTAGATTGCCAGAAGTCTTATTCTCATGAAGCTGAAGAACCCTCAGACATTTGGCCTGTGGATTAGAGATGTGATGAGCAATATTCATCTAGAACAGATTAAGTTTTCCATCAAAGGGTTTCCCAGAAAATTCAAGGCTTCATTGGAGCCATTAGTTAGGGAAGCTGAAATCCTGTGATTTTGAATAACAATTTTACCCTGGGAACCCATTGTCATACATATTGATTTTTTTTTGTTTACGCTGAGCATATAGCTCTACTTTGCTTTTGTTTTTTACAGTATGGTTTCTAGGGAAGGTGTCAGGAATCCAGTTTGTGTGGTCTGTTTTTGTGTTTCCTTTCCTCCTCCACCAGGTGGTGCCTCGTCCTCATTGGGCCTCCCTGCGCACCTGCAGCTCATTGCCTCATTACCTGTGGAGTGTTTTTTAAGCAGCTGACTGCCACTACCTTGACGCCAGAGTGTTTGCCAATACTGGGTACTCTAGCCATGCTTAGTTTGCTGAGTCAAACTGAGTTTCTTGTTTACTGAGTTCTAATCTTGCTGTTTTTGTCTTTGCTTCTCGGCAGGA
>NW_015154159.1:0-1626 GCF_000732505.1 Cyprinodon variegatus | reverse complement strand
TTTTTCCTCGAAAAAACAGATCAGTGCGCATGCGCAGCCAGACAGACGAAAAAAGCAGATCCGCGGACTAACGTAAAACCTGGAAAAAGAGTGCAATAATCACTTCTTCATGTCTCTAACTAGGTTGCTTGCTGTTTTGTATCTTAGGGTTAGGGTCATGGTCAGGGTTAGGGTTAATTGTAGGTTCAATTCTATGTTATTGAATGGTGCGTAAGATGCGCATGGGCAAGGATATCTTGTCTCGAGGCAAGACGTAAAAATACGACGAAATACCACGAAAAAAACGTCTAAAACGTACAAAATTACGGTGCATAACTTTTCGTACGATTTCATACGAACTGATAATTAAAATACACTGAAATTTTAGGTGCCTGCAGACAGGAAGCCTCTGATTAGTCAAATCTACATCCGCTCTCCACTATACGTATTTCCAGTTTGGTATCCTACAGGCTGTATTAACGTTATTGTGGAAATCGATTCGTGAAGATGGACCAGCTAGAAGAGCGAATTGCATGAGAACGCTGGGACCCTTTTTCCACCTGGATCCCTGCTCTTTTTCGCCCTCATGTCCCTCCGTTGTCAAACAAACTTTCCCCCACTTCCTCAATACCATAAATACCATTAATTAATGGTATGCTTATACATAAATCCTAAACTCTTATGCTACGTTCACACCGCAAGCTGCAGAGGCAGCAGAGGTGGCTAGTTTACATGCAAAGTCAATGGTTGACGTCCATCAAGGCGCAGCAAAAGGTCCTGCAGTGTGTTTTGAGCAGCTGAAGAATTAACTGAAAATTTCGAAAGCTGCCGGCAAAACGTGTTTGATTTTATTATTCTGGTGCCTGCAGTTTGGATATAGAAACGCCTTCCAGCCGTATTGAACAGTGGCCAGAGGCTGCTGTTGAGCGAGATTCCTAGTGACAGTGCACCGCCAGTGTAAGAGGGTCTGACAGACTCCGACAGTGAGCTAATATTTAAAGGCATGACGCTCACAGCAAATCACAGCAAATATAGCTGCCATTGTTACAGGCAAAGAAAGGATAGGGTAGCTCTCCCCAACGTGCATCAGACCCACTTTTGAACCGCGCAGCCAGAGCAGCAAAGATCCTTCATCCGCACATCAGAACTACACTTGTACATGCATCAAAAAGGAAGCAGCACGCGTGTTTTTGCTGCTCCTGCTGCATGCGGTCTGAACGTAGATTTATATGGTGTCTGAGTCCATGCAATCAACTGGTTTTCCTTAGATAGAAAACTTTGAATCAATGTGACTGGATGATCTGGTGAACTGGAAAGTGTCTTGAGATGACATGTGGTGTGAATTGGCGCTATAGAAATACACTAAACTGATTTGAATGAATCTAATTTGGTAATGTCTTAACAAATCTATAAAGGGCAAACCAATACAAATTGGTCTCTTTGACCAACATACTGGTTAAAGGCATAGTACACCCAAAACATGATTAGCCTTCATTTTCTATTCACCCCCATGCTGAACAACACTCTGGAGTACTTTTTTGATATCTCAAATGCATCTGGAGATCTGGGAGGCTTCTTGCTGTCTGCTGACATTCAAAGAATGGAGTTCTATGGTCCCGGAGACAGAAAGGTCCATAAAAGTCCACA
>NW_015154158.1:4337-6005 GCF_000732505.1 Cyprinodon variegatus | reverse complement strand
AAAGCATGAAAAGACAGAATAAACAGTTTAAGATAAAGCAGCCAAAAAAAAAAAAACATTAGTTCATTTTAACCATAATGAGCTCAGTCTTCACAACTTGAAAGATACATGAGTGACGTCTTTGATTGGAAAAATGAGGCAAAAATTCAGCAACTATAAATAACATCTGACACAGTCTCCCATTTATCAGCCTCTTTTCAAAATGGGCAAAACAGAAGAACATATCGTTTTAGGAGTGATGCCAGGAAGACGGCTTTACTGGGCTTTCAGGAGGGTTTGATTGAAGCGAAGCGTGAAGATGTGGGAAACCTTCCGCCCACTGCTAGGCATGGTGGAGGAGCTGTGATGGGCTGGGCCTGAAAACCTTGTTATAGGGCATCATGTTAACCTGTTTATTACCAGAACAATGGGTATGGTGGATTCTACATAGGGCTGGGTATTGTTCAAAAATTTTCGGTTCTGGTACCAATACCGATACCTTCACTTCGATACCGGTTCCTGAACGATACTTTTTTTGATACCAGTTTTATAATATCAATTCGAAGAAAATTACACAACATAAAAAAGTACAAATCTTAAGTTTTATTTTAAGCTCTGATTTTTCCATTTACATTTTTCCTCTTACATGAGAACAAAAAAATCTGTGTCTAATATTCACTGTTACATTGTGAGGACCTTTTTACTTAGCAGTTTTCCTTTAGAAAAATGACCATGTCTGCTTTCTTAGGAGACAAACAAGCCCGTTGAATGGGATCCTATTGACAGCGCACCGCTGGTATGTGGGGGTCTGAGCGGCTCCGACAGAAATATTGGAAGGCAGGATGAACTGACTGCACTGATTAAGTTTTCAGGTGGATTTTCCCACTTAAAAACATAATAAAACTACTTTATTCCCACTGATCACAGTAAATATAGCTGCAAGGCAAATAAAGGATAGAGTAGCTCCACCCAACGCACGTCAGATCCACTTTTCGACCGCGCAGCCAGAGCAGCAAACTGCTTCAGCCGCGCGTCAGAAGCCGGTACAAGCAGCAAAAAAGGAAGCAGCAGACGTGATTTTGCTGCTCCTGCTGCGTCCGGTTTGAAAGCAGCATGATTCACTCCGCTCTGGCTTTGCTCTGCCTACGGGCTGCTGAGAGGAGGATGGTCACGCCGGCTGCGGTCCGCTCTTCTTGCAGTTAAACACCGAGCAACTTTCTGCTCTTAAATTGTTTCCGTGCACGATGTATTGCATTGCGCACTATTGGCATCAGTCTTAATAAAGTGAAGCCACACTTTTGACCTGGGGGGCATTTTAAAGGGGTTCCACAACGCTCGCAACCAGTTCACAACAGATACACATGAACCCTGGCTGTAGGCGTGACCACCTGTGTATTTTTCCTGGATGATGCAATCACGTTAAGTGTTACAGCCAATCACCGAAACTCAACACCGAAAGACGAGGCATGTTTCGATACTCTGTAGAACCGAAGCATTTCGGTCGGTACCATAAAAGAACCAAAGTTCGGTACCCAGCCCTAATTCTACAGCTGAAATGGATCATTGTTGGATCTTTTAGCAGGATATTGATCAATTTTCATATTGTTTTTTGTAAAAAAATGTCAAGAGTTTTGAATTACTATGAAATAACTTCAGATTAAAAGATAAAGATTACTTGCAAGTTAGAAA
>NW_015154158.1:0-1452 GCF_000732505.1 Cyprinodon variegatus | reverse complement strand
TTCCTATATTTTAATCATGTAAATCACTTTGCATTGTCTTTGTACTGAATTGTGCTATATGAATAAATTTGCCTTGCCTTGCCTTGGGCAAAAGGTTGGGGACACTTGCAGCACTTAATGTGCATTGATATAAATTGTATCACCAGTCATTAAAATATGTGCTATGATTTAATGGTTTCCTAACAGCGAAATGAATCCATTATCAATATGGGCTTAGATGCCATTATACCTATAGAACCCTCTAATACAAGTATCATCTAATGAAGTAACTGCAAAGTTAAAAACTAATCAACAGGAATGTCTAAAAATTGACTATTTTGGGAGTAAATTTTTTATTTTGTCCAAGAACTTAGAAAAAAATTTGAAAAAACTAACCTTTTGGCCTCTGTGTAAATTATAATATCATCTGCATAGTATGTGATCATATGTGGATCTATGGAACTTGGCCCTAACCCAAGATTATAAGTAGAAAAAAAAGTGTGTCCCAGGATTGACCCTTGAGGAACACCTGGATCTGCTGCATCGTTGTTGTTACATATTTACTCATTGGGCTCTCCTAGTTAGCTAGTTTGAGCATAAGCTAATCTCAGTCATTGCTAAGAAGAAGGTTTTCCAAAATGTCTGCTTCTTTTCCACAGCACTCTAGGATGTGGCTTAGTGTAAGCAGAGTGACACGGCCTGAAAGAGAAGACAAACAAAATGTTGTGTTGAGTCTAATGCAAAGCCAAAACTTTTTTGAGGTCTCTGTGAGTTTGATCCCAATGATTGTCTGATAATTTCCCCTCAGACGCTTGATGGAGGGCTCAACGTCGTCCAGCTGGAGACGGCCGTCGGAGCGGCGATCAAATGCTTCGACAACGCCCTGGGAATAAATGTTCCCCGCAGCCGCTTCCTTCCGGTCAAGACCACGTCTGACCTGCTGCTGGTCATGTCTAACCTCTACAGCCTGGATGCCGGCTCCCTCACCATGAGCCCCAAACGAGAGTTCCCAACGACGCCTCACGTCAAACTGGGCAGCTCCTTCACCAAGGTGGGACCAGAAAGACTCCTGCTGTTGAAGATGTTTTTGGATTTGATTCCTTTTTTAATTTTATATGAGATTTCTCCATAAAATGCAGTTTTAGAAGTGCGTTAGATGTGTCTGGTACTGAGATAATGTATAATAAGTCATAGTTGGAGATGAATAACTGCTTCATCATTTAAACCATAAAGATAAGCTCCAGATAAACACACTTTTTCTCCTTCAGGTTCAGGAGTACCTGACCCGCTTTGAGAGCATCCCTGACATGCTGGAGCTGGACCACCTGACCGTCTCTGGAGACGTCACATTTGGGAAGAACGTCTCGCTGAAGGTAAACCTCCTAAAGAGCCGAAAAACATTCCCACTCTCTGTGTGTCTGAGGGGATTGTGTTCGCCTTAATCAACTGTAAAGAATTTCTGCAGTGTTTTAA
>NW_015154157.1:4748-6007 GCF_000732505.1 Cyprinodon variegatus | reverse complement strand
CATGAACTGTGGGGATTGTTGCAGCAATTAGCCCAATGAGGCTTCATCTCAGCATCACTACAGGAAACCAAGAACTAGGAGAAGTCAGGAGAAAACAGTCATGGGGGGCAGCAGCTGCACAGGGAGAGAAAATATAGGAGACACAACAAAGACCGGGCTAATCAGCTGATAGGGAGCAGGTGTGGATGGAAGCAACTAGAAGGGAGCAAGGGAAAGGAGACAGGCACGAGGGGGCAACAGAGAGTAACTAAAGGCTGCTTGAACACAAAATGGAAAATAATGAAAATATCAGCAAAACACAATGACTGAGATAAATAAAAACTCCAAAAGGGGAGAACCATAAAAATTTCTTTTTTAAAATTTCTTTCTTTCCTTTTGGTTTCAAAATAATTTTTCAGTATCAAATAATTTTTTTTCTCATTTGTCTTTCAGGTGAGAGAAAGGGGCTGAAAATAAGAATTTAAAAAATGTCCAGTAAGCAGCAGCTGGAAACAGGAAATGACTGTGATTGGTCAGAGGGGAACAGGAAGAACTGTTCTAAATGCGTCAGTAGCTAGAGGGACTTTCGTTGATGCAGAATATCATTACACCGTACAGACGGGTGAAAAAATATTATGCAATGAAAACATTAGAGGGTCTTTATTTTAGCAAACACTCAGATGATAAGGTCAGAATCTGATGTAAACAACATGAAAGCATGGATCCATTACTGTACGAACGCCATCAGCAATTCAACCTAGTAATGGTTATCTGACGCAACGGGGATCATTTACGGCCATATTAGGAGACATTACTACTTCAAGCAACACAGATTATTGTTGCTGATGATGCCACTCCTTAATAAGCCCACAGCTCAGACTTTCCTAATGGTTCCTTCCACCAAGATAATGAAATATCTGTAAAGACTTTAACCCGTTAAAGCTGGTTTCTTTATACAACAAGGTGTTCAGTTTATTCTAATGTTGCGTAACACATGATTGGTATCTAGATGTGCTGCTGACCGATCTGCAGCAGCTGTCTGAAGTTATTATGTCTGAACTGAACTCATTTTCATGAGGGATATTTTCTTCTTTGGAAAGAGGAGACATCATTGTCATTATGGCTTAAAGGAATAGTACACCCAAAACATGATTAGCCCAAAACATGAATGCGCACTTTCATCTGGTTTGGTCTGCCGCGGTTTCCGTAGACTCGTGATCGCGCTTTCAGGAAATCCTATACACTACTGTTTATGCTCTAAAAACATTCTAAATGACTTC
>NW_015154157.1:2523-3922 GCF_000732505.1 Cyprinodon variegatus | reverse complement strand
AAGGAAGGAAGGAAGGAAGGAAGGAAGGAAGGAAGGAAGGAAGGAAGGAAGGAAGGAAGGAAGGAAGGAAGGACAGGCATAAAGCTCTGTAGAAGTTTGAATGACATCTGACCGACCAGCACAAGTATAGAATAATGGTAAACCTACCAGGATTCGGCGATCAACCCTTCATCTAAATTGACCGTCATGCCAAGGAGAAGCAAGAGCATTAATCATAGAAGCAGCCCACAGCCTCTAGCTCTAGAGCTGCAGTGATCTACGGCTCAGATCATAGGATACGTTGACAGGACAACTACTGCTGGTGCACTCCAGAAATCAAGCCCTTATGGGAGAGTGTCAAGAAGAAGGATACTTTTGTAATAAAGCCTTAAGAGTTTTGGCTGCAGTTTGGAAGAAGCTATAAAGAGACAGAAAGATGAGAGTAGAACGTTTCTGCTCAGACTAACCGGAGACTAACAGCAAAATATTCTCAGTATATTTTATATTTCTACAGTAATAGCCATTCAAAATTTATCAATTTTCCTTGGCTGGTCCCCTACAATTCATCTTTAAACATCCAAATTATTCTTTCTGTCATGATTTGGGGACATTAAGCTCTAAAGAGAAGCGCCATCTCCTGGTCAGACCCTGTAATTAAGTGAAAGGGTGGAGTAAAAAATATGGACACCAGGAGAAGGCCAGTAAAGAGGCAGAGAGCGGGCGTGTTGCTCCCATAATTTTTCTTGGTGGTTTTCTCAAGAAAGCAAGATAATTTTCTCAATATGTAAAGATAATGAAAGCTGTTTTCTCGTGATAACGAACGATGATCGGGGTGTGTTAAAAATAACATTTTGGATTAGATTTAGATTAGATTAAATTAAACTTTATTGTCATTACACATGTACAGGTACAAGGCAATGAAATGCAGTTTAGGTCTAACCAGAAGTGCAATAGCAGCAAGAGCAGGATAAATAATGGTTCCATAAATACAGGACATGAGTATTTCCACTGAATGAGTACAGAGATGATTCCTATTATAAATCATGAATATAATATATAGATCACTAGTGTCAATACCACAACAGCGGGAGAGAATCTATAAGTCATGGCAGCCTAATTCTGTAAATAATCCTGTGTTCAACTTTTAGTTAACGAGACGACGTTGTTGGTTAGATGGTTTGCTTCCAGATGCATTAAGCCCCCAAATGAGTCCAGATTAAATATTTTCAATAAAAAACAGTCAGATTTGTTTCTACTGTATTTCATGCAATCCAATCATCCACCACCACCTGATAGTGATGCACGATATAATCGGCCCCCTATCGGTATCGGCCTTTAAACTGAATATCGGACATCGGCCACCCCACCGATATTTAACCCGATATTTGATCAGCTTCTGAGTTTCTAAAGTCTAAAAAAA
>NW_015154157.1:0-1209 GCF_000732505.1 Cyprinodon variegatus | reverse complement strand
TGGTCCGGTTCAGTTTGCGTGCCAATTACACTCAACAGTTACCACGGTTACCGTGCTCGAAGCCTTTCTCAGCACGGTTTCTAAAGGGAAGTGTAAATGCTGTAAAAGGTGCGTTCTCCTTTCTACTCGCGGTCATAACTGCTGGATATTGTGACGTCTTTAAGAACATAACGTGGTGCAAACATCTAATGTGGAATAAGGACCCAGTCTGAGATTAAAGCTGCTACTTCCAACCGTTTTAGTGATGCCATTTAGAAATAAGCTTGTTACACTGGAGCTACTGGAGACAGCATGACTTCAGTCAGAGAACGGCCTGCGTTTGCAGCCACAGGATTAATCCGTTCCAGTGTAAATAAATGTGAATTAGGCTGATAAAGCTAAGCTCACACAGCTGCACAAATAGAAAAATATCACAACTTTAGAAATACTGACAGCTTAGCATTGTTATCATTCAAATAGATCACTTTTAGAAGATATCAGCTAAAATGAAAGCTTTTAATCTTAATGAATGACCCTGTGGATCAGATGTAGACCAGAGAAATCTATTCAGCATTAATATGACATCTATTCTGTAAGATCTACACTTCATAAGGAATATAAAATTAAAAATGTAAAAACGTGTAATAACCTGGTTGCATAATGGAACAATACCCTTTTGAAACAGTCCGTTTTCATGCGTTCACTTCTACTCTTAATTATAGTGAATGTTGTTAACCTGAAATAAAATTCAGCTGCTCTATTTTTCTTTTTTGTATCCTTTGACTTAAATCATATTTTGCTGAAAAATTAGGATCAGAAGAAAGTCTTCATCCAAAGGTCTGAAGTAGGCAAACACATCAACATCATTACGCATGGCCACGGACGGTGGGGATGCTGCAGCACCACCTAGTGGCAAGAGGGAGATTATTAAAAAGAAGGTATTAAAAATACTTTGCACAATTATTCATTTGTGCAAATCATTTAGCTTTTTTTAATTTTACTATTACGTGGATTTGGAATTTTTTTTTTTTTAAGGCATTATCAACACAAGTTCACGGAAGTTACGTCGTCATGGCAACATCCATCTAGCTAGTGGTCGCAGAGTAAAGAGATATCCGGCTCACAGCAGCAGGATAGTAAATTTAAATACCGCCTTTTACAGCTGCTTTATGTATCTATGCTGCTTTTTCTGTCTGCTTCTGTCTCCTTGAACCCCAGTGGGCCTCAGCA
>NW_015154156.1:3387-6008 GCF_000732505.1 Cyprinodon variegatus | reverse complement strand
ACCCTTAATTTGAGCAGGTAAATAAGATAGTTTGCCAATGGAATGAGTATTTTTACACTTAAATTAGATAATTAGAAAATATGCACTTGAAATAAGACTAAGAAATATTTTTTTTCTTATTTCAAATGTAAATTGTCTTGTTCCATTGGCAAAGTGTATCACTTAGATCCTCAATTTAAGAAAAAATGACTTATTTAGAGTTACATTTTTTGCAGTGAAGCAATAAAAAAGTCACATAGAGCTGAATGATTTTTAATACAGTGCACATACACCACTATTATTGGTGTATGTGCACTGGGTGTCTAAAGATAATGAAAAATGTGTGACTAGAGGTCAGTTTGTGTTTAACCATTTAACCATTTTTAGGAAGAAAACAAGGCAAAACCTGTGCGGTTTTCATTGGTTTTCAACTCTTTGTGCAAACACTTTCTATTGACATTTAATTTTTTGCTCAGGAACTTAAAGACTAGGAGGAAAAGATAAACGGTCTTACAAAAGCATGAACTGATATTGTTTAGGGCAAACTGGAATCTGCACTGCTTTAACCATCCTTTAAAAGTTTAATGTTAACTTGTCACTAGTGCAAATTTAGTATTGTCTGATTTTTTTTAGGCATCTAATAAGGGTAGGAAAAACATTTGTTTAAAAATATTTGAAGTAGATAATCCATGCCCCAGAAGTAAATGAGTTCACTGAAGCATTAGTTAGAGGCACGGTGATTGTGAGATCATGAATAAAGAGTGATATGTTTAAGCATATGCTTATCTTCGCCTCCTTCTGCTCTTGCACTTTTTTTTTGTTGCCTTTTCTTCCTTCTTTGACAGAGCGGCAGGAGTCTTTCTCTCCAGGTCTGGTGGTGTTCCAGCTGTAATGTGATAACCAGTTCAATAACATAAACAACTGCCTGAATCCTCCAGAGGAAGGATGCAGAGAGCGGGAGAGTGTGTTTCTAAGAGTGCGAATGTGAGTCAGTGGGTGGATGTCTGTGCGGTTCGGTTTTTACATGGGAGCGCATGTGGGCTGAAGAGCAGGAGAGGCCTGGGCGAGAGGTGAGGACGAGTCAGCCATTGAACACCATCAAATAAAACGTTATCTAATGCCTGCGCTGACACGGCCCGCCAGAAAATAAGTGCACTCTCTATCGACTGAAAGCTCTGCTGTGTTTTTGCTCGCTAAAGAAACACTTCTTGCTGATGCCGTGAGCTGGGTTTGTACATTGAAGCAGAGAAAGGCTTTTCAGAGGCACTTTAAAGAGCCATCAGGGCATCTAAATGCTCTCTGAGCTCAAATTTAGTCCGGCTGAAGACCTCTTAATAATTCCAAAAGAGAAGAAATAGCCTTTACAGTTTCTTAGACTAAAAGGTTTATATACTTCAAGCAAACCTTAAATATAAGGCCAATAACAACCACCCACTTATCAGAGTTTTATTTTTCTAAATTACTTCTACAGATAAAACAAAGAATGTAAAGATTTACACAGAAATAGTTTGCGTTCTGCAGACAGCCTGGTAAAGATACAAGTTGGTCAAATTCAATGATTAAACCTTGAAGGGACAGTGTGTAACCAAAGAGGCTTATTTTTCTAGCAAAAATCGAGTATTTCTTTCATTAATATAATCCGCAAAAGTCTAAAAATGGCATAAATGAAAGCTTTCCAATAGTTTACAATGAGTTTTTATAAATGCTTAGGTGGAGTACACCCCATGGAAGACGCAATGCTGCATCTCTATCTTTGATTATAGCCCCATTTACACTACCCTTTTGAAACCGTGCTGAGAACGGTCCAACCACGGTAATCGAGGTAACTGTCATCTTCTATTTAAAGTCAGCTGGCTCATTTTTCGGGTTTTCCGGCATGTCCGGTTTTGCAATTCATGGATACCTTTACCTGTTCATAACACAAACTTCTCTTCAGCCTATTAACAATAAATGGCGTCAAAAGAGCGTGGTGCGACCTGCGATGATGCAGAGGCCGAGGGTCTCATCGAAATTAGGGCAGAGGACGTTATACAGGGACATAAGTTAATGAATGTTATGGTCGCCATCATTTTTGTTCGCATAATATATCTTGAGAGGTGTAGTATCGTGGACCGCCAATAGAAGGCCAGGAACCGCGCTAGCGTGATGTGTAAATGGTCATAAGAACCAAGTTCGGCACGGTTAACTGATCCAAGCTTGGGCCGAACTCTGCATGGATCAGTTTTTAGGAGGCGTATAGTAAATGGGGCATATGGTATCCAGAAGGGGACAAACTTGTTAGCCCTGAGTGTTTTCCCTGTATGTGAATACAAGCTGTTGCTGGAGGAGTAAAAATAAAGCAAAGATGACTGTAAATCTTTCCACTTGCTGATTTCTGTTAAAAACGGAGGACCTTCTAAACTCTTTGGCCACACAAGAGGGAAGATAATATAGCCAGGAAAATAAAAAAAACGTTTTTATCAGGTGCTGGGGTCAGGAACCGCTGTTCTGTTGGACACGTAAGTAAATTAGAAATGTTTTAGAGTTTATTTTGGACGTAATGGTAAGTATTAGGGATGCACGATATTGGGATTTTGGCCGATATCCGATATGCCGATATTTTAAAACTCATGTAGCCGATAACCGATACCGATACCGATGTT
>NW_015154156.1:0-1613 GCF_000732505.1 Cyprinodon variegatus | reverse complement strand
ACATGGTGGTGTGACTTTTACAAGACTTTTGTTGTCAGGGCTGAAAAATCCCCGTGGTCACCGAGTCAATCCCGCGTCATTTATCAGCCATGAGCGTCATGAATTTTGGCACCACAGAGGTGTAGCTGAGCCAGCATTACTATGAGAGAAACAAGGCAGGCAGGGAAGCCAAAACGTAAGTCAGTAATTACTGAGCTGCGTCAAGGACGACGACATCTGAAGGAATGTGGTGCCGCTGCCTTCGAAATGTGTTGGAATTCCAGCAAGGGAAAAGGTTCCAGCAGTGACGATCATTACTTATGCATGCTTCTTGATGTCTTTTAGAGTGCAAGAAGGAATAAGGAGTTACAATGTATAATAAATCAAGTTATTATAACCACAGAAATCAAAGCCAGCAGTGTGAGAATGCATTATTTCGCTTACTTTCTAGCCTCTCTTTCTGGATAATAGGAATTCAACAATCTGGTATCTGGCTTGATATATGTGCAATAAAGTCCATGTTAACATTAATAGTTAAGACTTAAATTTGAAACATTTCTAAATTTCAAGATTGTGTTTTATAAATACTGGGAGTGGTGGAAGGTTCCCCATTACAGAAGTGTGGTATTTTGAAGGAAAAAAAACTATCAATCTTGTTTTTCTTAAAGATTTTTGCTATGATGTAGGTGAGCAGCACATCTTCATCCATCTTCTAACTGCATTTTTTTTTTTTTTACTTCAGAGCTCTCTGGCATGAAAAAAAAGACAAACCTACAAAGAGGAGCTAGAGTCATTGAACACCCGAACCTTAATCTAAGCTGAACATAATACTGTCCATTCGGATTCTCTGTAATCCTCCTGGTATCTGCAGCTCTTCCTGGATTTCCTGCTGTGTTATAAAACAATGACTTTGCATTTACAAAATGTTTCCCATACATTTGATGCTGTTTAAATAGCATTCTTGCTAATAGACATATTGAAAATAGTGCAGGTTAAGTGTTTCTAAAAAATCCCAAGAGATTGCAGTGGATTACACAGTATTGCTTGTAAATTTTGCAATCAGATGCTTAACCTGGAAGTACATGATTCTGTTTACTGCTTTTCAGGAAGATGTTAACAATGAAGTGTTATTGTAAGACTGTAGCGTCTATGTGAGCTGGAGCAGATGATACAGGAATCGCTTGTGGGCATCTCAAAGTGTGAAGACAAAAGAACATGTGGAAAAATACCACATGCCGTCTGGATCTGATGATCTGTGATGCCGTGGCTTCGATTGTCTTCCAAAGGCACTAGAAAGCTTTTTAGAGTAAAAATGCTTTTACCTGTTTTTTTAAAACCTCGAAAAGTGAAATATGGTCATAATTTTCTGGTTTTCAGTTCCCTCATGTGTGGAACCGATTTTTAGTTTAAAAAACATTCTTTTTTTGATAAAGCTTAACGTTAAATGCTGCTATAAGCTTCGGCTGCTGGAGGACCCAAAACACTTTCCTCACTCTGTAAAATTTTTCTTCAACTCTATAATTTTGCACATTTTTTTATTCTTCCTTTTCTTTAATATAAAAAGTACTCCTGACTAGAGATGTCCCGATCCAGGTTTTTGCACTTCCGATCCAATACTGTTTTTGGACTTCCGA
>NW_015154155.1:4499-6009 GCF_000732505.1 Cyprinodon variegatus | reverse complement strand
ATTTTACTTATTTGCAAGTGAAGACACTCAAGCCATCCGCGTTTGGAGGTGGGAGAACTCTAGCACGGCCTCCCCACCTGATCATGCGCATTATGGACTGTGTGCTGATACTCTTCCAGCACCGGGTTAATAGAGTGAAGATTGATCAGGAAAAAAAGTGCATTACTCCCTCCTGGCAGGAGTCCCTAAAACTAATGACATCCGGAAAGTTCTTGAAAAGACTTCAGGTGCACTTTAATTATTCTATTTTAGTTATTCTATGAAGAAGGTGATGCATCAGATTTGATCAGAGAAATTGTAAGACATGATCTTAGAGATGAAATTGTGGTTTTAATCAGCCTTTGTGTCTCACTTGACTTTGGAAGATTGATCTGCGCATGCACTTGATGGAGGAATCGACCAAGCTTTTATACTCAAATCAAATCATCCCACATTCCATTCTCTCACCTGCTTTTTGTATGCATCTTTTTTTCCCAAAGCAATTTGATGTAAAAACCATTGATGAAGAAATGGTGGAGCTTCTGATGCCCTATTTTGTGGCCCCAGACTACAATATTGATGCAGCCAAGAAAGAGTGTGGTGTCGCTGGTCTTCTCTCCTAGACCAGAGCTTTGGTTGACTTCTTCTTTGCAAACAAGGAAGTTTTACCCTTAAAGGTAATCTAAGATTAAAAACTTTTTTTTTCATGCTGTAGAAATTGAAAGCAAGTTTATTTTCAGATAAAATATACATCAAAATCTGTTTCAGATTATAGATTTTGGCCTTTAGATTAATTGTGAAGTTGATAGACAACTTGTGTATTGGGTAAACTATTCCAATCTATTGCAGTCGGGAACTATGGGAACTTGAAGTGTCTAATATTCTATGTGTATGTGGTTGGTTTTGAAAAATAACATGCTCCACTGATTCAGGCTTGCAAGATTGCCACATATAGAAATGGTTCTAGACTGTGAATTCCTTAATGACTTCTTTTATACTATAGAATAACAAACTGATACCTTCTAATTCTTGTCTTACTCTGAATTTAATTGTAAGACTTAGAAAAAGAGGTCTGAGATTACTTTGAATTAATAGATGAATTGTCTGGTTTTCTGTTTAATGGTCTTCAAATAATAATAATAGGTCTCTTTGGTCTTAATGAAATCAGCTTGGTTCAAATCCCTCTGTCAACATTTTTCATGGGCATCAGTCCGTCTAAAATATAAAGCTGAATGTTAAAGTCAGCCTTAGTCAGAAATGTTAATTTGGTTGTACCCAGCAAGAATCTATTTTCTAAGATTGAGATTTTGTCTTTCATCATAGTTGTCACACAATTGTTTTTTGACATCTGCTCCTCCTGTAACTTATTCATATTCACATTACTTAAAACTCAAATCCTCATGGGCATTGCTCTTAAATGTTAAGGGCCCATAAGCCCCTCTATGAAGTGCGCAAATAGAATAAGCGCACTTAAGGGTTTGAGTGCACAGGTTACAACCGTGCAAAAATCTGGAGAATCGGAACAGTACTT
>NW_015154155.1:0-1489 GCF_000732505.1 Cyprinodon variegatus | reverse complement strand
ACTTGTTCTATAAAATACTTAGTATGCCTTTCTAGAGACATGCTGCATTTCACAGAAAGGTGGTCTGTGTATGTGTTGATGTTGATGTGTATGAGTTTTAGTTTATGTACATGAGAAGGATTTTTTAAAGTTCTCTGTTTCTTTTCAATGTGAGTCTAGCTATGAGGAAAACCTTTGCTTGCTTTTGCTGCTGCGAGCCACTTTCCACAACCCTAGCTATGATCGATTAAAAGATTTTTGTCCTTGTTGATTTTTTTTTCTTTTTTTTTTTGTATTTTTTCTTTTTTTTTTCTGGTAAGCACTTGATAAAGAAAAAATATATAGTATTTAAGGACAAATTTTAGAGCTTTAAAGTTCACTGTTCTATTTTTGGATAGTGTTCATTTCCCCGTTATGGCACAATGAAGGGATTTTATATTATATTCAAATTCTTTCAGGAGCCAATTTATTTACAAAAAAATGTCCTCTTTTACCTCACCCTCTGTTCATAATTATTGTCTAAGTTTCTCCATCTCATCTTCGCCTTTGACTCTTTTCATCTTGCTTCCATTCCACCTCTTCTGACTGTATCACTGTCTTAATTTCATAATGTATTTTTATATTGTCACACACACTAACCTTTATTATCCGTTTTATTATTCATCTCATGGTCCAAAACCTCCATAAGAACTTCTTTACATCTCATTCTTATGTTGTTTTCCCATCCTTATTACAGTATGTTTTCCTTCATCATGAAACATGGTCTTGCAAATAGATTTTCTGGTTTATGGCTGAGGGTTAGTTTTCCTTTAAAGCTGACCAGCCAGACTGTAAGACGGCAGACAGGGAGACAGATGAGCATGAATGGTCTTTTTCAATGTCAATTAATAATGAATAGAAGTGGCAGACTCCTTCCTGGCCAAGCTAACCAATCAGACCTCAATTCACATGATTAAGACAACCTGCTGACTTTCTGTAAATCTTTGAATCTGAATCTCTTTTAGTGATTTAACAATAGCTCATGTATTACCTTAAAAATCTCATTACCACATCTTTTTTAGGTCCATCTTTTTTTTTCTCTAAAACCTTCAATGTTTGCAATTCCTTTTTTGACTTCCACGTTTCCTCCTTTTATCTCTTTCCTCTCATCTCCAGGTTGAACTTTGAGTCTGTAAATCTTCTGCTCCAGGGCAACCTTTAAAGTCTTAAAAGCAAAGACAATTAAAATTTTTCTCATATTTTCATCCATCCATCCATCCATCCATCCATCCATCCATCCATCCATCCATCCATCCATCCATCCATCCATCCATCCTGGTGCCTATCTCGAGCAGTCTATGGGTGAAAAGGGGGTTACAGGTGAACAGGTTGAATATCAACATCCCTCCATTTTGAAAATAAAAACCTCTAGCAGTATTTATTTTTTCTATGAATTTCTTGCTTCCTCCCTTCTCCTGTCTCTTTTTTTCTTTCGCGTCTTTGTGTATACAAAAAATTCCATTCAGATTAT
>NW_015154154.1:4468-6010 GCF_000732505.1 Cyprinodon variegatus | reverse complement strand
CGTAGATGATGATAAATAACATAGTTATGTATAATATATTACATTTCTGACTGTATATCCCTGTAATTATTACACACTGTAGCTTTAAGGTTAGATTTGAATATTTCAAGAATCTAACCAAGTTCAAGCAGTTTTGAATAAATTCTCACTTTAGGTGTCCTTTTATACTTTCTTTCATACCAGTGCATATACACATCCCCTGATGTTTTCAGATATTTTAGTGTAGTAGTATTATACAATTTCCAAGTATTTAAAAATATCAAAGATTAAAACAATCTATCTAAAACATTACCAATATTAACACCCCTTGATCTGTTTTGATGCAAATAAAATTCATGTGGTTATTATGATTTATTGAAATAACTCAGAGGTTCCTTCCACCCATCTTTTGTTTTTCAGGGTCATTGTGGGATTCTCTTCAGCAATTTCTCCAACAGTCTAAGTGGGAAAGGCAAGGTATACTTTACATGTTGCTGGTAAATTTAGAGGTTTAACACCTTAATTTGAAATTTCCTGAATTAGTCAGCAAACAATAGAAAAAATAACCATTGTACATTTTTACAGCTAAGGATAGCACTGTTTTAAAAGATCAGTTTTTATCACTTGGGTTTCAAACTCAGATGAGTGGCTAAAAAGAAGAAATATTTTTTTTTTAATTAAAATATTCACCTCAAAATTTTAATAGCATATAGTTTCTTTCTAACTAATCTATTTAAGTTAAAAAATTTAAAAATAAGAGTACTTTATTACACAAAAATGTTTTATGTCAGGATATAAAGCTTAAACTAGAAACATTAAGTCTAGTTAACCACCGGCACATAATGGTTGCTCATGTTTCCTAACAGTTTAACACAGTTCTACTTTAGCCACAAACCTCTTCACCATCCTTACACATGTTCTTGCAGGGACAGCCTTAGAAAGATTTGGCTTTAAAAAGATTTTTAGGAAATAATCTTAACGTTTATTGGAGAAATACATCTTGTAACATGCTTTGACCAGCAAAAAGACAAAAAAAAAAACAACCAAATTGTTACAGGGATCTGAGTATATGATTTTCAAACCTGGTAGGGGCAGAACCTGAGGGCAGGAGTTCAAACACTGCTTAAAATGCAAAGTCCACAGGGCATCGTTACTCTGTGTGATTCATAAAGTGCTAAAAGAAAATCCAGTTTATGGACCTTTTAAGGAGGATTTCGATAATCCAAGACTTTTTGTGAACTTCCGCAGATTGCTAACCAGAAACATTTTAGTAATTCACACACCTGGTTCCTGACCTTTCATTCATTAGCTTTTAGCAGAAGTTACACCTGGAACACATTTAATAAGATGCCATACATTTGAAATAAACAGTGTTCTGTAAAACAGACAAAAAGTTGTCTTTATTAGCTACTAGTTATTATACGTACTGTCTCAATCAGGTTCACAGTTTTGCTACGCTGGCTGGCTGGCTGGCTGGCTGGCTGGCTGGCTGGCTGGCTGGCTGGCTGGATGGATGGATGGATGATGGATGGATGGATGGATGGATGGATGGATGGATGGATG
>NW_015154154.1:0-1102 GCF_000732505.1 Cyprinodon variegatus | reverse complement strand
AGAAATTACTTTCGTTACATTACTTCATCTGTAATAGAGTGACTATAGGACCAGTTTTATATAACACAATTTCATACAATATATATAATTATGATATATATATATAATAATTAGGTCCCTGCTCAATCTTGCCATCTGTTTGGGGATCCTTGGCCTGGAAAATGTTGAAGACCCCTGATCTAAGCTGTTTTCAGAAGAATATATGTTAGGATTATTACTGTGTGTTATACAATCCTCTTTATTACTATTTTCTTTAGTTTGTGGATAGTAAAAATATCTTGCATATACTTTTTTGGAAATTCATTAAAAAGTTGTCTCCTTTTCACCAGCCGGATTACTTCTATAAGTCAGTAAAGTTTGTGAATACAGCATCCATTTCATAACACATGTCTTCTCACCTGAAAAGACAAGCAAATCCAATACAAATCTAAATTCAAATCAAAATTAAATTCTTTTTGGTCCATTCTACCTGATTCACTTCATTCCAATACAATCATATCAGTTGGATTTAGGTTATATAACTAATTCCTTTCAGTCTATCAAGACCAATGGGGCGTTCAATGAGACACATGAAGACATACAAAATTAACATAGAAGATCTGATCTATAAATACTTTCTATTTTAGAAAATGTAACACCAAACTAGCTCCACCAGCGGGCATCGTCTGGGAACAACAGTTCAGTAGACAAGCTCCAAGCCAGCCTTCATGCCAAAAGAATGAAAGAGAGAAACAGTTATTCACAGTAAAAGCTGAACCTATTGTTATATCTGAGAAAGAAACAGGATTAAGCACTGAAAAAAAGACCAAACTCTATTATCTATAATCTATGGTGTTGATGCCCATTTGGTAGCAGTGCTCTATGTCCAGTTTCTTCTTTTTTCAGTTTCTCTTTTTTTACTATCAAAGTCTCCACTATGCTGATACCTGCTTAACTGCAGGTGTTGCAAATATGGCAACGGAGTATGTACACATAGTTGATGGAAGCTATATAATTCCTGCATCAATAGCTATCCATCCATCCATCCATCCATCCATCCATCCATCCATCCATCCATCCATCCATCCATCCATCCATCCATCCATCCATCCATCCATCCATC
>NW_015154153.1:4741-6013 GCF_000732505.1 Cyprinodon variegatus | reverse complement strand
AAGTCAGGATGCCTTCCAATTTAAGCCTGTTTGTCGTTGTACTGTATATAAAACATATATTTTTAGCATTTACCCAATAAATATACTATTGAAGCATTATTTTTGCTATATTTAGTTAAAAAAACAACATAAATGTATAACATATTAAAAACACTATTCTCTAAGTGTCTTATTTTAATCTCAGGGTTTGTTGGCCAAAACTGAAAAGACAATCTCAAACCTCAGCAAGATGAGTGCATTGCTAGGATTGTACCATCAGCCTTTATTATTATTGCTCAACAACAAAACTGTAAAACAATTATTTTTGAACTTCCATGTAGGTTTATGTTGTTGAACATCATGATTCATGTAAAATTGTATGTTTCTATCATGTATACTGAATTAACTTGGTTTATGATGACATCCTTTTTAATAAGGCATAATCACGTTTGAGAGCACTTCTCGCACCTGTGTGAGTTTTCCTTGATTGGATATTGGCCCTGTCTCTTTCAAACATTGAAGATGTTCTGATAGGAAACTATGATTTGTTTCAAATGTAAATTTACTCTGTTGCTGATAATACACTGGAGATACGCTGCCAGTGTGTAGTGTGTACATCTCTATATTCTAATCAACTACAAAGATAAGTGCAAATCTTTATATGCCAGTGCCTATATACATCCATTACCAATTTAGAAATTGAGAATATGTCTTTAAATTTTTGCTATCCTCTCCCCATTTAGCTATAAACAAACAGTTAGACTGTACTTTCTGAGATAAAGAGTTAAATAATTAATCTATATGGAAAAAATAGATGTCTTTATAGTTATTTTAAGTAGAATCAAACAGCTTGAACTTAAATGTAGTCTTAATCTAGAAAAGAAACATTGCAGTTCAAAATACATCACTTTTATTCTAAGTTAACTAAGATTACAATTGAAAACCAATCCATTTTAGGTCACACTGCGCAATTTTTATTAAGAAGTCAATCGTAGCCCTTAAATAAATGTCACCCTCTTAGGTTTTTTGCAGCAAGATGTAATATGTATACAAGCTGTTGTTTTATTGGAGTGGTAAGGTCAGACATGCATTTGCTTTTATTTTGATTTTTAAAAAAAGGCATTAAAGTGCATTAAGAATACATACTTTATACTTGGTTAGTTTTTTGCATTATTTTCTCTATCTTGATGGAATATAGAGTTTTCTATGTCTGTGAATCACCCAGACAGTCATTCATTAATAGAATGCATTTGAGATAATTGGTAAAAAAAAAAAAAAAAAAAAAAAAAAAAA
>NW_015154153.1:0-2191 GCF_000732505.1 Cyprinodon variegatus | reverse complement strand
ATCATTATTAAGAGAAAACGTAACTCTCTTTTCATCTGTAGTAAGCCTGACATGAACCCAAGCCTGAGAAATGGAGCGCCGACCAGAATCTTACAAAAAATTTATGATTTAACTTTTTCTCTGAGTTCTGTTTGTGGTTCTTTATGTGGAAATTGTCCTTCAACATGAAAACTAATGCCAGAAAATATCCAACCAAACAGTTTTTCTAGATTTTCACACACAAGAATTGGCTTAAGCAGGACCTTTTTTATCTTGATGCTCTCCAGGGGGGTCTATAAATTCAAAATAGACGTATACCAAAAAGCAAACGTAGTATCAAATGTATACTTATCACACCAGTTTATTTATATGAATGCCAACAACAAAAAACATTATATAACATTATAATTATATAACATTATATAACATATAACATTATTCCAAGAATGCATGATATATCAATTGTAGCATTTGAATCGGCTCTTATTATTATTTTTTTTCATGCATTGATGTTTAGAATAGAATAGAATTCAGTTTTATTGTCATTCCACTGTCACAAGTACAGAGCAACGAAATGAATTATCTGCATTTAACCAATCCCCTTGGGGAGCAGTGGACTGCCATTGTGCGGTGTCCGGGGAGCAGTGTGGGGTTAAAGGTCTTGCTCAGGGACCCAGAGTGGCAGTCTGTAAATGTCAGTGTGTTGTGGTCTTGTGTTCTCAAAAACAGGAAAGCATTCAATAAATATATGTTTGAGCTCATTTTTGGAAAATGGGCCTAATGATATTGTGACTGTAGGTTCATGAGCCACCACCCAAGTGTCCCCACCAATTTTTATCACAAAGTTACCCCTTGCGGTGATGGTAGCCTGGACACATGCAACCCCGTGCTTCAAGGTGTAGCTTTGGTGCACCCTGAGCTCTCCTATACCTTTGTATTGCAGAGGAGCAACTGCTCATGTACAACTTTTAAGAGACATGTTTGACCAAGGCATCGAGTCAATGGGCAAACTTTTTTGCGCACCAAGGTGGAATTATGTCACCACCACTCTGACATAAAATTAAATGATATTTAATTCCAGGATGGAATGAAATATCAGCTGTGCTACTGCCATCAACATCTCTATTTAGATGTTGGAGTTTGGCATGAATTTCAATGTAGTCCTAATGTGACCTACAATATTTGCTCACTTTCATTCTGACATGAGAACTGACCCAGAGCTGTTCTGCGAAGCTGTGTCTTCCCTGGAAAGGCCCAACTGTGGAGTAGTTAACACTTAAGACTGATTTATACTTCGAAACTAGGTCGTCTGCGTAGATGTCGCAGTGAACAAAAAGACATCCCAGCCCCCTCCGCAGACACTCTGCTTCACCTCTCCCAAACTGTAGGTGACCGCAGACGGAAAGCCAGCTTGTTTTATTTTATGACCATAATTGCAGAAAACAACTCGTGCATTTGGACCAGCTAGAAGAGCAAGATGCACGAGAATGTAGGGAGCATTTTTCCACCTGGATCCCTGCTCTTTTTTGCCGTCATGTCCTTCCGTTGTCGGACAAACTCGCCCCCACTTCCTCTCCGCCTCGGCCATATCTAGACCCACGACTAATAGTGCAGTCCACCCTCAAAATATAGCATAAATCAAGAATGTCTGCATCAAGGTCACTGCGTCACACTGTTGCGGGGAGTATAACCAGCCACTTACCCTTTGTACCCTTTGCTTGTTTTGTATGTCCTCTTCTATCTTCTCGCACACCAGTCGGCCTCAGCAAAACACAGCTTACCTTGAGCTTGGTCCTGTTGGATGTTTCTTCCTGTTAATAGAGAGTTTTTCCTCTCCACTGTTGCTGCAAAATCATCCAGGAGGAGCATGTCTTTCAGGTCAATGACTCTCTGCAATCAAATGGTTTTCCTTAACAGAAATGCTTAACTGATTTGACTGTGTTTTAGCTGTAAAGTGCCTTGAGATGACTTGTCGTGAATTGGCGCTATATAAATAAACTCAGTTTATGTTAACTGAATAATTAAAGTTCACAGATCCATCATCCGTTGTTCTTCTTTCTCTTATCCGTCAGGATCACAGTGGGGTTAGTGGCCATCTCCTGTTGTCTGTACGCAAAAGGCTGAGTACAGGTACACAGAGGATAGACTATTATGAAAATCTGACATTTCTTTAATATGAAGGAAGTTTCTGAAAAACAAATGGACATTAAAG
>NW_015154152.1:0-6019 GCF_000732505.1 Cyprinodon variegatus | reverse complement strand
AATTTTTACAATTGTATTTAAAAGAGTATTGAAACAAAAAAAAACTGCACTTTAACACAGCAAAAAATGCAATGGGCATTCTTCTACTTTTAAGGATAATAATTTAATATTTTTTGCTTCTTAATTGATCATACAATTAACATCCCCTTTAAATATATTCAAAGGTCTATTTTATTTTTTAGATTAATACAGCGTTTTGTTATAAGTTCAAGTTTAGTAACTAGGTTACCATCACATTGTATATTCTTTAAAACACTAACGAAAACTTTTCTCATTCTATATCCAGTTTTCAGGGAGCCCTATACAGTCCGTGTGGCTGACCAGCACTCCATGCGGGGTAATGTTGCCGTATTCAAGTGCCTCATCCCTTCAGCTGTTCAGGAGTACGTCAGCGTGGTGTCCTGGGAGAAAGACACCGTTTCCATCGTCCCTGGTAGGACATTATGATGGCAGTTTTCATTATTGATTCATAAAACATTAAGCTACCAAAAATACAGAAAGAGTGTCTTAAAGCATTAACACATTTGTTTGATGGGTAAATGTCAAGCACAAACAAAAATGTGATATCAATAGTCTTTGTTGTTTTTTTCTTTTTGCCTATATCCAAGTCAGTGGATTTGATTTGCCTCAGTGAGAGAATGTATACAGTAAGAGTTTCAACAGAAGGCAGACTTACTAAAAACTTATTATGTGGATAAATATGCATCACTATTTTTTCTCTAATTCAGTGCCAACACATGGCAGGAACAAGATTTTTTTTTTTTTTAACTGCTGGGTCCGACAAATAACTTTTTCCTGTTTTCCCCTGTATTCAAATACAGCACATTTAGAATATTTCTGGTTACCTAAAACATATGAACATAAAAACACAGACATACAGTGGGGAAACTAAAGGCACAGCATCCAATTAAAGCACATTATACTGTTCTTTTAAAAGATCCATGAGAGAAGTAAAACTGATATTTTTTAATCAAGATTATAACTTGAACATATCCAACCTGCCTGTGGCTATTTGGTTGAAAATATATTTGACAGAGAGGCAAAGATTTGAATGTGTTGACTGAAAAGAGGGGGGACTCTTAAGTATACAGTCTGACAAGTGACACACTTGTGTAGCTGCTCATGTAAAAAGTCAGCAGCTACACCTCTGCATCTACAGGTAGCAGCAGTTTTCCTTACTCCACCCGATCCTTTGTTTAAATCATTCAACAAAGTATTGATATCAATCTGAAACTGAGCCTGCTACTTGACATTCTTTTTCTATGCATTGCCATAGGTGTGTGCATCTGACAGTGTTCAGGTTTGCGTGTCACAGTGTAAACATCTGCTCCATAGAGCTATGGCAAATTGCAGGATGTCAGATGAGACTGTTTAGGTCAGATGATACGTTTTGCTCACCCTGCCCTTTATCTCCCTCTCTGTTGTGGAGCACTCATTTCATCTCTCCGCAGTACATGTGCTTATGTGTATAAAGGTGTGTTTGTGCTCCTCTTTGTACAATTCTTTCCTTCACACAGGAGGACCCATTGATCCAACACAATAATAGTGTGTATGTGCATGTGTGTGGCCTGAGGGGGGTTCCCAGTCTGGATCGATAAAGCTTGTTGTTGGATTCCCCTCTCTCTTGTCACGGATCTCTCTGTGCGAGAGTGGTGAGACCAGGCAAGTCTGTTTGACTCATAGCTCAGAGTGTGAATGTCTACGCTTGTGTGTGCGTGTGTTAGTAAAAAACAGCGTATCATGTTTGTGTGCTAAGCACTCAGTGGGAGTATGGTATTGATCATTTGGTAAAACATGCACACATAAACAACTAAAAGCATGTTGGAAGAGTGTCTCTCATGCACAGACATAAGTACATGTGTAAAGAAACTGTTTCTAAAGATTTAAGCAGTGATACATCCCCCCTAAAAAAATCAGGAATTAGGATCTACCTTTTTGAAAAGATAAAGTTTAAATAAATAGGTACAAGTTGCCATGAGTTTCCTCCATAGGCTGACCGGACTCTGGATGCAGCATACTTTAAAGCCTTGATGGATGGATGGGAATAAATAAATGCATTACCAATTAATGACTAATTAAATTTTGCCAGTTGATAACTAATTAAATGGTGTATTTTCAAGATCCCAGTTTTGTGGAAAACAACTATTAAACAATCGGTGTTATTAATGTCACATTTCTCAGATCAGAGGACAAAGAATGTGAAAAAATCCATCTAGAAAAAATTATTTGGGCTATTTGAAATTTGGGCTATTAATGACTGTCCCAAACCTCTTGATGCTGTGTGCAGCACTTTGCACAGAGGCGTCTGTAATAAATGTGCTATAAATACAAACATATATGAATAAATCAAATCTACCTTTCAGAGAGGCCTTCTATTATTTTAGACCTTTGAGCTAATCTCATAAAAAATGGGAGCAAAACCAAAATTGTTTATACGTGTGTTTATATTTTTGTTGAGTGTAATACATTTAGCTTTTTTTTTTTAAAGATGAAAAAGGTAAATTACATTAAATAGTATATATACATAAAACCTCAAAGATATATGTCTCTTTGTTTCTATCCTGTTCAAGGTGTCTTTTTCATTTTATTCTTCACCAGCAAATAAGTAGAAGGCTGAAATCATGCTTTCAAATTTGATTTAGTTGAAAAATCCAAAAGGTAGATAAAACCACANTTTTTTTTTTTAAAGATGAAAAAGGTAAATTACATTAAATAGTATATATACATAAAACCTCAAAGATATATGTCTCTTTGTTTCTATCCTGTTCAAGGTGTCTTTTTCATTTTATTCTTCACCAGCAAATAAGTAGAAGGCTGAAATCATGCTTTCAAATTTGATTTAGTTGAAAAATCCAAAAGGTAGATAAAACCACAATGTTATCACTTTTCAATGAAGCTGTAAAAAGTTTAGTTCAGTAAAAGATAATTACAGTTTATCAAAGTTCAACATTAACCAATTGCGCTAAAGAGCAGTAACATAAGAGATGTTATATTATGAATCAAAGATGCTGATTGTTTGCTAGTTTTTCTCTCTAAATATAGCAGGGAATCATTATTTTCTTTATTTTTTTTAAATGAGAAACTGCATTCCAAACCGGTCAAATATTCATTTAAATAAACCGTGGAGCCTTTTTCTCTTTATTCCTTCTACTCCTTCTCTCTCCCTACAGCGGATAAGTTGGAGTTACCAGTAAGACAGAGGATCTGTTCTTTTCAGCCATTTTCAACTCAAAGGGTGTTCTCATCTCTAAGCGTTCTTGGTACAGACTGGTGGCCTGTGTTGATGGCTCCACACACAAGGACTTACACACTTAACACTGACCCAAACTGAGTTCCCCTCAGAAGCGTTCCTGTCTCCATCCATCCATCCATCCATCCATCCATCCATCCATCCATCCATCCATCCATCCATCCATCCATCCATCCATCCATCCATCCATCCATCCGCTTGTGGTTACATGCTAAACTTTCATCCTCTGATCTAATGAGATGGCAAAGCTCTGATGCTTTGCCATTTATTAGAGACAATACTAGGTGTTGGCTTGACAAAATGACATATGTCACCCAGACCCCGTGTTGGTCAATAAAACTGAGTTCAAAAAGGCTTTGATGAAGAGGGAGGATGGTGTTTGATGACAGTCGGCCTCACTGTGATTCGACCCTTCTGGGGTCTCGTGTCAGTATTTGACAGCCAAATCTGTTTGCTTTTGTGGCCTACACATAGAGCAATGCTGGTGAGTGGGGGTTATGGGTAAATTTACAGAAAGACAGTCGGATTGTCAAACAGAGGAGGGCCAAGTGTGTTGACTAGCTCTTGTAGCTTTTACTGAGTTGTCATAACCGCTGCTTTTACCTTTTACTTTATTTTTCCATGTAACCATGCCTCTCTGTTTAATTTGTGGTTTTCTGTCACTTATGTAAGAATTAGCATTTGTTTTCTTCTCAGTTAGGGAACTGAAGGAGTACAATCTGACGGATGTGTAATAAAAAAACTTTGCCGGTGTATGTGTGTGCATGTGTGTGTGTGGGGGGGGGTTGTTGGGGGGGTATGAAACGGTGTGTATCTCCTTTTCCAGTTGGAGCTTAGAACAGTGTGAGTTTTATCCAATCACCATGGAAACCAGTGGAATGCGGCAGGCGCAATGAGGAAGGTGTGAGGATGCATCGCTGCTTGATTTTTATTAGTGCATCACCATGGCTCAGCTCCACCATACTTATGCTCACACACATGCATACACACAGGCAAACAGAGAACAGAGATGCATATTTCTATTCCATCTTAGGATGTAGGACAGGGAAACTGATCTAGCTTATTGTTAATACTGTCTGTTAAACATGTAGAAGAAATATTAACCAAAAAAATGTTAACCAAAAAAAATGTCCAGGTTTGATTTTAATGCCTCATGACAAAAAGAAAAAAACATCAAGTGTCCTTTTCAAAGTTTGGATTTAAGTCCAATTAGGCTCCTGAGACATTCATATATACATATCATTGCAAATAAATCAAGATGTTTGAAAGGCAAGAGTTTGTTAAAGAAGAATAGGCCAAAACTGATGTCAAAAACCCACTGCCAGTCATCTCAAATGCTTATTTTTCCAGCAATGGGTAGGATGGGGAGTGAGGGGACAATGGGTTATTCGCATAGCGCCATATTGGTTGGATATAGTTTGACCATTTAGAAATTAAAATCTGGACAAAAAAAAAAAAAACATTTCTCAACACCACTGATTCGTTTAAATACAACTGTTTCATTTAAAAGTGTGCTATGCTTGAGTTTATTCATAGAGGGTGGTGCTGCTTGGAAACTGATTTGTTCGTAACTTTCAAATCATTAGCAGAAAAAAAGACTAGCAGTGAGTGTTTCATAAAGGATGTTGAAAAAATGGACATAAGTGATTTTGTGTTCTCTGATTGAAGCTGTTTAATCGCTTATCTCTTTGATACTCACTATATGCCTCTCTGAGTAAAGTGTTTTGCCACTGCTGCAGTTCCTGTCTTAGTCTCCATTTTGTGTCCTCTCTGCAGAGGCCCAACACCTCTCTCCATCCCTTCATCTATCCACTCTTAACTTTCTCCTACTCTTGTCCTTCCTTTTTAGAGGCACTTATTTTGAGATAGCAAAGTGACAATGCCTGGCCTGTTCCATTCATTCCATCACACGAAAAAGTGAGCACAAGATAGACCCAAAACTACAGAACCAGCAGAAAACAGAGGGATGCAAAGTGGCACAAAAGCATGACATGCTAAATTATGCAGATGGCAAAGCGACTATGGGATGGAGAGACAACAGAATAAGTTAGGTACATAGGGACGTATGAGAGTGTGTGCAGATGGACAAAGAGAGAGGTGTATGTTTTAGTTTTCCTGCTGTCCACAGCACCCAAGGGAGAAGGGGAAGGCCAGGGGCTTTAAAACCCCCAATCATTAAAGATGCATCTGACAAGTTTCCCCATCCTGTCTCCTCTGTCTCTCTTTGTCCTTTTGTAATATCCCCCGTTACTGTCTGACCATTAACCATTATACACAGCTATGTGTACTTTCTGTTAGGAGTGAAGCAGTTTAGACCTCAAGTAAAAGGTAGTGGAAGAGGGCAGTCAAGAGGTTAGCTGGGGAGGGGAAATGGGTTTTGTTTACTTATTGATGTGTGTTTATGGGCTATGGTGTATGCATGTCCGTGTGCGACAACCTGGCTGTGATGTGTGTTGGGCTGTGTTATTTATTCAGCATTCGTGTTTGGATGTTTTACAGAGAGAACAGGTGCAGGGCGACTGCGTGTGTGTGTGTGTGTGTTTAGGGGGGGTTGTTTGTTGGTGAGACAGACAGAAACGGAGAGTCAGACACATGGGCATTCACTGCTGTCCGGGCAATGATAGACCTCCAGTGTTTATCGGTTTAATTAACCTGATTTGAATGTAGATAGATAGATAGATAGATAGATAGATAGATAGATAGATAGATAGATAGATAGATAGATAGATAGATAGATAGATAGATAGATAGATTTCCCTGTCCCTGCTG
>NW_015154151.1:5073-6024 GCF_000732505.1 Cyprinodon variegatus | reverse complement strand
ATATTAGTTGTTCTTAGCTATTAGCTAAGAACAACTAATATAATAGCTAATAGAGTAGCTGAGAACATTCTATTAGTTAGTAGCTAAGAATAGCAAATGGAACAGCTAATAGAATAGCTAACAGAACTGTGAAAAAGATAAAAAAAAAACAATCCACTGGACTTTGTTTCCAACTTTAAAGATGTTTTGCTTCCCATCCAGGAAGATTTTTCAATTCAAAATGTCACTAGCGTTGAGTTTGAGGCTTTTTAGAGTGGACCACAAACAAAGCCCTGTTTTGGCTAAGAAACATGCTAATTGAACCAGACGAACGGGCCCACGCCTTTGTTAGCCTGTAGTACTCGATACCCGTCTATGTCTCTGAAAGGGGGGTCGTTAGAGGGAATTGTTGGCCTGGCTGAACAAAGCAAGGGAAAAGGTGGCTTAGTTTCCAATGTTTACATGTTGATGTGGCGTTCATTTCGTCCAACATTTGACTGAGTATGGTCTCCCCTTTCATATGACGACAATTAGTTACAATTCCTTTTGAAACATCAATCTTTGTACTAAAATATTCTTTTCGTCATGATGTGCGGACATTAAGATCTAAACTTTGTTAAAAGAAAAACATCGTTGTCCCATTTTGTTACTTTTTAAGATGTTTAAGGTATATAAACATCATGCCTCATCTCCTGGTCAGACCCTATAAATTAGTGAAAGGATGGAGTCAGAGTAAAAAAATATACACGCCGAGGAGAAGGAGGGGGTCACTCCATTGGCTGGAAGTTTGAGGGGATTTTGCTGGCAGTTGCAGGGAACTTGGCTGCCATTCTGCTGACGTTTGACTGGAAAGAGCCATTTTGATTGGCTGCTACTGTACAGTGATAATAATATAAACAATAATAATCAGGGATGCGCGATATAATCGGCCCCCTATCGGTATCGGCCTTAAAACTGAATATCGGACATCGG
>NW_015154151.1:0-1953 GCF_000732505.1 Cyprinodon variegatus | reverse complement strand
AGATAAGCAGATCATGGCTTGTCTACAGTGAAAAGAAGGACTGGGTTATTTACTTTGGCTGTCAAATTAAAAAGTCCGCTGAGTACAAAACATAGAGAGGAAAACATCATGTCAAGGAACAAGAAGAGAGGAAGAAAACGTAGAACAAATAATGTATTATTTGTATAATACATTTTTAAAAATATTTATCTATAAAAAGATATACAAATATAAAAATATATATTAAGAATAATATATATCCGCCTGATGTAAGATTTTATTTTGGCTATTTTCCACTCTAGGCTTTTTGCAGCTGATCCAGCAACTCCTCCTTCTCTCCACTGAACTTCCAGAATTACAGTAAAAAGTAAATCAACCTGATAACAAACTGGGTATAAACTGCTCTTGGCTCCTTTGTTAACAGGATGACAGAGGATTATGTTGAGTTTCTGTTGTGCTGTCTGTCATTGGTATGACCACATAAACACACAAACAGGCTGCTTCTGAACCAGGCCCGCTGAGAGATGGAGAGTATCGCTGGTTCTTCTGTAAAACAACTCATGCCATTTAAACCACTCACTTTAAATTCAAATCCCCCGTTTTATCAACCAACTTCCAGTTCTGTTTGGGTGCATGTTTGCGTGCATACATTTGTATGTGTTAAAGAAGAAGATAAAAACACCTTAGTGAGAACCCCCGAATATCCAGATGCATGAATTCATGATTTATTGTCACTTTAGGGCGTTTGCTTCTGCTGTCTGAGGGTGTTGCAAAAATGTATAAAATCCGGTTTTAGCTGTTAAGCACTGATGAGACAGAGATGCGGTCCTCCTTATTGACGGTAACGTCTGGGAAGGGCTCATTTGTTGGCAAAATGTAGCTACCTTCATCTTTTTTCAGTCTTACTCCCAACTACCCAAATATTGACACTCTGTGTGTTTCCTCCATTTTCTTTTGCATCTCCGGTCAAAATATATTGACATGAACAATTGGACAGTTTGGGGTGCAACAGTTCATGTAGATAAAAAAAACAACATAGTTTTACAATTGTAGTAAGGTTGGATCACATTCATAGATTTTATTTTTTTAATATTAACAATAATGATCTATAAAAATAATTAGGGCTGGGTAAAAAAATCGATTTAATCGATTTTGAATCGATTCCTTGACATTTTTGCTAAATCGATGTCTAGGGAATGATATTGATTAGTTTTATAGTGACGCGTGTGACGTTAACACTCAAATGAGCAGGAAAGATGCACTAAAGATGACTTCAAGCCAGAAAACTGCAAATATAACCAATAGGTTGACTGAAGACATTAATAAATGGCGGCTGACCAGAAAACACCCTGTAGTTGTTGCAGACGACGCTGCACATGTAGTTTATGCAGGAAGATAATGCAGCTCATGAATGTCTGCTGTGTCACGTCTGCTTGCTCGAGTGAGTCTTCACTTTTTACACTTTCCACAAACAAGTTTTCACTTTTGAGACAGTTTTGTTCACATCTCAAGTTTAAGCTGTCCAATTTACAAGTTTGCACTTTGTGGAAAAAATAAAATAAATGAGTATTTTGAAACAAATTATCAAAATCAAATCGATTCAGGACTTTGGTGAAAACACTCAGCCCCAACAATAATACATTTGATTTATCAGCAATTCTAATTAATATAAAAGTACTTATTATATTGAAAGTTATTGAAAGCCTTATAATGGAGGAGAATCCTGAAGTGGATCTGCTGCTTTATGGAGCCACTGAAGGTGTTTAAGGAGGGATGTTACACAGTTCTTTGAATGTCACTCACACTTTGACTTTTAACGAAGTTTCTGATGTCTCTCTTTCTTTTTTCAGACACCCTGGCTGCGAGTTTAATACCCAACCAAAAAACATGCACATAAGACCAGTTCAAATATTTGTGTATACTAATACAGCTGATTAGGGATGGAACGGTTTATGAAAACCGTCCGAACCGTTC
>NW_015154150.1:4818-6024 GCF_000732505.1 Cyprinodon variegatus | reverse complement strand
GCTGATTTTTAATCGGTTACCCCCGATCTAAACGAATCACCTGCTCAGTTGCAACAGCAGACGAAATGGCAGTTTGCACACAACACTGGTGTCATTTCAACGTGTCGCCTGGAGAACAAACTAGAGCACAAAGTCTGGATATGGCACTATGCTCCTTTAATAAAAAATATATCCAAACCAACCCTGGCTTGTGTAAAAAAAAAAAAAAAGCTAATTACTCCCTTCTGTTTCTCTTGGTAGCAACAGCTGGCATGCAGTGTGTGTCACCAACTCTGAGTTCTATTTATTTCTTCTGCTTTTATGTTTAGCCACATGTATGTTTAAAGTCATGCATGACAACAAAGCCGTAAGAGCACTTCACCCTAAGAGGTGAATGTGATCCAGGGCGAACTAACCTTCAACACAAGAAAGCTGTAATGGGAGTGATAGAAGCTCACGGCATTACCTGAGCCATTTGGCGAGGCATTGCTGCCTTAACAGCAAACATTTAAGCAAAGAAAACAGGGGGAAAAAAAACTCCACCAGGTCGTACATTGTCTCATTGAGGTTGTTTCAAGGTAATCAGGCAATTTCTGTTAAAAACCAAGTCTGCTGTAGCCAGAGGAAGAATGATGAGGGGAACAGCTGGGATTGGAAAAACTGTTTTGCACAGATTATGTTCTACAACCTACTAAATGATTTAAACTGGTTGCAGTTTTTTTCCTTTTCTATATATTTTCTGCTGCTCATAAGGTTGGCTAAGAGTGCTTTTTGATTTTGGGGGAATTAATCAAAATGCATTCCAACCTCTCAACCATGGGTGAGCAACTCCTGTCCTCAGCCGGTATCCTGCAACATTTAGATCCATCCTTTGTTCACCAAACCAGATTCAAATCGCCTCCATTTGAATACCTCCCCATGTTCCTGGGGCCCCATAAAACTCTGTTTACATGTATGGTTAATAGAATAGATAGAATAGATAGAATAGATTTATTTTATTTATCCCAAGCTGGGAAATTGTAGTGTAGCAGCAGCTTTACACATAGTGACAGTCACAACACAATAAGATTAAAAAAAAGTAAAAAAATCACATAACATCCACACGTATTTACATTATAAAAGTACAGTGAACAGTCCTAAGGTGCAGTGAACAAATTATAAATAATGTATTAAAAACATTAATACAGCTATTCCTTATTTGTGCGCATTAATTATGTTTTTGATAAT
>NW_015154150.1:0-2253 GCF_000732505.1 Cyprinodon variegatus | reverse complement strand
GCCTCTATACACCTATGTAGATATTGCACCAAAAAACCAGACATTTGCAGCTAGAATAGTCATTTACCACATTAGCAATGTATAGAGTGTATTTCTTTAAAAGTTCAGACTAGTTTAAAGTTATCTTCAATGAAAAGTACAGTGCTTTTCCTTTAAAAAATAAGGACATTTCAATGTGATCCCAAACTTTTGAACGGTAGTGTATCTGTACGTTTTATTCATAAATATTTATTTAAAAAATGTTTTCTTTGCTTTCAATAATAATGGAACAAAATTCTCTCTATACTTAGCTCAACTCAAAATGATCATCCCAACCTTTAGCTGGTGGAATGGGGACGATACGTTAGGTCCCTGTCACACTTTGACAATTTATCCAGCACATGCCCGATGTCCCACACTCTCCTAAAAAGCTAGCATACGCTGAACTTTCTATATTTTTTCAATTTTGTGCATATACATAGAGTAATTATAACGAGTCCAGAGTGTATTTCTAATGACAGCCTAACTTCTGCTTAACGCACGGCTGCATAATGCCCATGAAATGATGAATAAGCCAGTGTCCTGAGGGGGGCAGCGATGCGCCCGGCCTGCATAAAACGATGTCTTTGATCGCAGTATTAAACTGGCAATACGCCATTATACAGTAGCTGGAAGCTAGAAACACGTTCAGCGCTCGTCTGGAACACGTCAGATATGTTGATATGCGTTGGAGAACGCAGAAGTTATGCAAAAGTTACTCAGAGGTTTTCGATAAGCTGGACGCCACAACTTATGAGTAACTTGTCAGGATTTGTTTGAGGGTTGAGGACCCAAAAGCAGAGGCAGGCAGGCAGAGGTAAATTTATGGTTGGTTTAATGAAGGGGAAACTGAAAAAGCAAAGTCCAAACAAAAAGGCAACCAAGAATCCAAAATCCAAAATGAAAACAAACATGAAACCAGGAGTCCAAAATTCTAAATACGAAAAAATAAGAAGAAAACAAACCAGAAAACCATGGAGACATCAGGGAATCCAAGTGGAGAGACGAAGTGGAGGAAGCCTGAAGTACTGAAGAACTGAACAGGGAGAGTATTTAAAGGAGACTTAAACAAAGAGCAGATTTGGTGGTTAGTCCTGGTTATTTTCAGAACCTAGAAACTGAAAATAACCAGAAAAACAAATCAAAATAAGAATAAAACCAATAAGACTATAAAACATTTAGCAAAGTAAAACTGAATACTCAAAAGAAAAACAATACAGAGCCAAGACTGAAACAGGAACTAAGAATTAATCAGAGAACCCAACAAAATAAAAATTAAACCACTAAAAACTAGAAAACAAGGAGTAAAGCAAAACTGAAAACACTCAAACACTGCAAAAAACATCTAGAAATAAGTAAAAAATGTCTTAAATTAAGTGTATTTACCCTTAATTTGAGCAGGTAAATAAGATGATCTGCCAATGGAAAGAGTATTTTCACTCTTAAAATAAGATAATTAGATAATATACACTTGAAATAAGACAAAGCAATTGTTTTTTTCCTATTTTAAATGTAAATTGTCTTGTTTCATTGGCAGAGTGTCTCATTTACCTTCTCAATTCAAGAAAAAATGCACTTATTGAGCAAAAATGACTTATTTAGATTTCCATTTTTTGCAGTGATCAAAAATATAACAGAACCAAGACTAGGACAGTAACTGAGAAAAAAACCAGAGAACACAATAAACTAAGAATTATCCACTAAAACTAGAAAACTAGGAGCAACGCAAAATTGGATACTCAAAAGAAAAAACATAACAGAAACAGAAACCTGACATGACTGACACTGAACGTATGTCAACCATCAGATAACTGACCTGTGCACTGGAGGAAATCAAAATCTAAATAAGTAATTTTTTTCTTAAAATAAGTGCATGTTCTTGGATTGAGGAGGTAAAAGAGACATTTTGACAATGCAACAAGAAAATTTACATTTTAAAATAAGAAAACACAATTGCATTGTCTTATTTTAAGTGAATATTTTCAAATTATCTTATTTTGAGAGTAAAAATACTCATTCCATTGGTAAGCTATCTCATTTACCTGCTCAAATGAATGGTAAATACACTTAATTTAAGATTTTTTTTTCTTATCACTAGATCGTTTTTCCAGTGTAACTTATGGCCGATGTATGAGCCCACCTACTCGTCGTATGTCGACGTGTTTCAGCGTGCTCATAACCTATACAAAAATTACCCATAACTTATCCAACCTATGCCAGCATTTTTGCGATTTT
>NW_015154149.1:2350-6036 GCF_000732505.1 Cyprinodon variegatus | reverse complement strand
CAGTTCTAGGTCGTCTCAGATAACAAAGACCGCATGAGCAGAACGCGTCATCTTTTTGCAGTCAGCATCCACAATCAAAGATTTCAGACATTCATAAAAATACTAGCTTCCCTACCATGGCACACAATTTCCAGTGATGATTCTGCTTAGCAGTGTGATGAGCCTCAACGTCTGTCATTGTTTCCTGCATCTGTAAGCGCTGATTAGACTATTGTTTGTTGTATCCACTTCCCAAAAGCCGACTCTGTTAACTAAATTCACCATAGGCTGCCTTCTTCGCCTTACTCTCCACAAACAGCAAATATCAAAATTATAACCAAACTTCATGAATGTTATGGGCGCCGCAATGTTCATTTGCTTGTTTACCTCTAAAGAGCAATAGTAACATCGTAACTTGGAGCCGAGGAACCGTGATAGCTTGGTATGTAAACTGTCTTAAGGAACCAAGCTCGGCACGGTTAACTGATCCAAGCTCCGAACCCGGCATGGATCTTTTTTCAGAGGGTAGTGTAAATGGGGCTTATGCTACAAAGAGCTCCAGTTTCAAACTGAGGCTGTTTACACTTAGCATCAGGATCAAAATATTTTCTCAACAGAACGATGTGTTATGATTATCTTCAGCTTAGATTATGAGTTCACATTAGCATCTGCTGATGGTTTAGTTCTAGCTAAAATAGTATATAGTGGATCACCAAGCAAACACTTTTTTTGTTTCAACAGAAATTTCATATATATAACGGCTTATGAAAACTTTCAGATAGCGATGCAGTGTGGCATTGTCTAAAATTACCCCAGTCATAAAAAAAAATTCTGGTAATGTTAGCCTTCCTATATTTACTCTGCAGGTTCCAGACCGGTAAGACCAAACTCCATCATCAACCCAGCAGTACAGATAGAAAAATGGCAAGCTGCATGGGTGAAAAATACAACAGGAATTGTTGAAGTAATTACGAGTTTTTATGTAGCAACAACAGCTATTTTTAAGTTAGTACAAAGATTACAACATATTTAGGCCAACATGTTCAGGTAGTTGTGGATCCCTTTAAATAGTATTTATCCAGACCTCTTCTTCTTCCATGGATATAGAGCATTGCCTTATGATCTCACATTTTAGGTGGAGACTTCACAATCACCACTTTGTTTTTGGGTTTTCACCATAATAAGATAGTATGTCCCGGACATTTCTCGTTTTGTTTTGATTTTTACTTTACTTTACTTATTAACGTTGGTCTACAAGAATGTTTTAGAACTTTTTTTAGAAGTAATTTCTGAGACAGCAAAGAAGCATAAAAAAACTCCCTTTAATGGACTGAAGGGTCAACATGTGACATTTCGCGCTATGAGCATTTGCTCAAAGTGGCAGGTAGTTCAGTTTTTGGCTTTAATATAAAAGTAGAAGACCAGATGGCCTCCCTTTATGCTTTCGGAAAGTATGTTTAGGAAGGGAACCTCCAGATGGGGTTTGTTAGAGATACCAGAACACTCTTGAGAGCCAGTTTGGTTTTCCTCCTTTGATTGTTGTTTTTTTGCCAAGTCATGAAAATGTCTGCAGTGGAACGGGGGAGAGGCCGGCCTACTGAGGATGTGAAGCCGACTCCGTCGCTATGCGGCTGTGAGTAAACATCCAGAGAGCTCAGGATTGATGCGCTGGGCCCATGAGCCTGAAACAACAACAAGATAATGAATGAGTAACATAACATCTGATTCAAAAGATTTGCTCACCCTTTGCTGTTATTTTCCCTAGAGAGGTTTAGCAGTGGGAATGTATGTTAGATTTGACTTAAACCAAACATCTGGAACATGGATCCCGTCAGTGCTTTTCACAACATAATGTTGGAACAATTTTTCCTTGTTAAAACATCTTTTTGTAAAAAAAAGAGTGAGTGAATCAGAAAATAAACTTTTAACAGGACATGCTGAATGGTCAAACCCCACTGTGGTTTCCTTTCAACTGCTTCATTTGAAAAAAAAGGTATAGGTTGTATCTCATGCTGTTGGCATCTCACAGTTATTTACTCAGGAAAAAAAATAATTTAAAAGTTTATAAGTCGTCAAATGAACATTTACACCTAGTTCAGATGATCTTTATAATATAAATGATACATATTAGTAATGTAGTAATGTGAAACTGAATATTTCAGTACAATGCTGACCTCTTGACATATTACTACATTAATCAACATATGTAGCCAAACTGTGAGGTTATATCAAAAGGACAGCAGAGCAGATGGAGTAAAAGTAGAGGATGCTTCAGTTTTAGTTCTCCTTTAAAGAGGCATTGCAGAGTTTTAAATGATACTGCCTCCTGTAGCCAAAACATTAAATTGCACCACTCTTCTGCTCATTCTTGCGACTCCCGCTCGTACTTAAAATGATTTGTTTCTTCACTTTTTTCAACTTACATAAAGTTTCCATTGATGTCTGAGTTGAGCCGGTGTAGGTATCAGATCTCCTTGGGCCCTGCGCATGCGGATGACGTCACTCTATATCATAGACTGAACCTTGCCACATGACATAAAACATTGTGGTTGCCCAGACAACGATAATAACAATGCAGTGTCTGTGTATGCTTGACATCACATCCATCGAACAACACAGGATCTGAATTACATTGGGGAAAATAGGTTACAGGCTTTTAGATGCATTGGCGCTGAACTACTGAGGCGTCAGTCTGCTAATCGAATGATGCTTTAGTCATAAAGGTGTCATGACCTGCCATTCTGGACTTTTTGGTTCTGGGTAATTTTTTCATTTTGGGTTCTCAGTTATGCTTTATTATATGTTATTTTGTGTTGGCAAGATTTATATTATTTCTGAATTCTTAGTTTTACTGTTCCTTGTTATCTCTTTTCAGCATTTTTGCTATTATCTTCTCCTTGGTCTAGTTTTAGTTAGTTATTCTTTCTCTTATCCTTAGATTTTGTTTTCCATGGCTTCAGTTATCTCCATTTCCTTCTCTTATCCACTCATTTTCCCCGTGGCTTTTCCTTATTTTGTAGTCATTCATTTTATTCCCCTTTAGCTTTAGTCCAGTCCTTGTTCTCTCTTTCTTTTAGGTTTACATTGCCCTATAGGCTGGCTTTCAACATGTAATAAACCTCCACAATAAAAAAATATTCTATAATATTCTTTGTGTAAGCATGAGTTGTGTGCCTACTAAAGCCGATCTCTTTATATTGGGCTGCTATAAAGATGTACGTCCGACTGTGGGAATGAGAAGAGACCGCCACCTTGTTGGTGTCACAGAAACTGCAATTATGATTTTAAACCATAGAGAGTTGGGGGAGATGAATGACCCCTTGATTATCTCATAAACAGATAGAACTGCTTTAAAAGGAGTAAAGGTATTTCTCCAAATTATCAGTTTAATAAGACCTAATTCCCAGAGACCCTGGACCACAGAAGTAAAATGCTGTGTATGCATTTTAAAAAGGATTTAAGTTCCTGTCTCCTAAAATTCCTGGAAGAAGGGTGCAAACAAGGAAGCAGAGTAATAGTTTAAGACACCTTTCTGCAGCTTCTTTACTGTTACCCTCTCATTACTACATCCAGGCAGTGTCTTGCTCAGTACCAAAATCAAATAAATTAGAACGAATCCTAAAGGAGTAAAACATGATAATCTAATAAAAATAAAAACAGCCTACATTGGGGAAATTGTCATGATTATGGTGCTGATGGCTAGCTTG
>NW_015154149.1:0-1264 GCF_000732505.1 Cyprinodon variegatus | reverse complement strand
TCTAAAACCTGCAGGACAGGGGGCCTTGAGGACCGAGTTTGGGAATGCCTGTCCTAGACCTTAGGAGATGGATGACCCTGAAGGCAGGGCCCCAATCCCTGAATTGGGTGGGTGAGGGTGATTGGAAGGGAAATAGGTCTCCCCTATCCCCATAAAAAAAACCCAGCAGACCAGACTCAAAGGAAGGGGGAGAAAAATAATCAGGATCACACTCCGGGGGTGCTGGGGCCTTGGTTACTGGAGGATCTTGAGTTCTGAAACTAACTACAGGAGTTTTGGGTAACAGGAGAGCTGGGGAGGCAGATAATCTGGCATATCATAGCCTAGTTTTACCCATTGAAGGACCAGACCTCAGTAGATGTCCATCACTGCCACAGTTGAGACATAGCTGAAACCTGATGCTACGATCCCTCTCCTCCTTGGAGAGACATGTGCATCCCAACTGCATCGGTTCGGGATCCAGCATCTGAGCCCAACCCAACCAGAGACCGACACAGGTGCAAAGGGAGCAAGGTAAGGAGCAGGTTGAGGAAAAGCCGACGTCAGTGCTCTCCTTTCTCTGCAACATTCCGTCAGGCGAAATTCAATCCGGTTTGCAAGGTTCTCGAAATGCTTCTGAGTCCTGGGGTGTCCGCAGACAACAGGTGAAAGTCAGTAATATAATTCAACGTGGACCGATCTCCTTGCCTGACTGTCAATAGTCCCCTGGAGGCTTCCCTACTAGGAAGAACTGGGCAAAAAACTTGGATTAGCTCCACAGAAATATCATTGGAAGAACTGCACAGTTCAGGGTTGTTCAACCACTCTGATATTACCCACTATTTAGCCTTGCCTGCTAACAGAGAGATTACATAGGCCACCTTAGCATGATGAGAAGGAAACACGGGGCTGTAATTCAAAATGAATCTCGCATTGAGTCAGGAAAGCTCTGCATTGATCAGGATCACCCTTAAACAATATGGGACGGGATTGATGTGGTTTAAAACAAGCTGGACTTTGAGTGGGTGAGGAGGGCATGGCAGCTGTCACGGCTGGAGAAGCTACAGGAATCCTATCCTGTTTGGAAAAACAGTTTACTGTCATGATCATGACTTTAAGAGCTGGCCTAATTTCTCATTTCATTCACCTGCCTAACTCTGCGCAGTTTGCAATTACCACTTATCTAAAGCAACTGCTCCTGCTTCTTTATATACGACTCAGTTCCAGCTATCGGAGCCAGATCATTGACTTTAAGTTTGAGATCATTCCTGATGCAATAGTTCAT
>NW_015154148.1:4842-6041 GCF_000732505.1 Cyprinodon variegatus | reverse complement strand
TAGATAGATAGATAGATAGATAGATAGATAGATAGATAGATAGATAGATAGATAGATAGATAGATAGATAGATAGATAGATAGATAGATAGTCAGGCAGACAGACAGACAGGGAATTTTAGTGCTCTTCTCAGTTGACATGGAATTTTAACTTTTTGACCTGTATCATAGAAAACCAAATATGTTCTTTCTAAATACATTATTTTCACAGTGAAATACTGACAGGGAAAATGCACAAGTTGAACAGAAAATGGATAGAGAAAAAAGCATGCCAATCTGGCATGCAAAGTTGGTTATTATGACTGGAGTTGTGTTTTATTCACCCCTTATTCTTTACCATTTAAAGGGTTAAAATGAACCTGAAACAATCTGCAATCTGCAATCCTGTAGACAGTCATGTAGGATTTATTGCACTGAAACACCAATGTGTTTCAGTGCAATAAATGCAGGTAATTTTTTAGGGCATTGTCCTGTTATACCTCATTGCATTGGTAACAATATGGGTAACCAAGCCTTTTTTTACATATTTAAATATACGATATTTATTAATATGTTTAACAATCCAGAAAGAATTCAATTATTTGACTAAGTCTAAAACTGCCTGAGACGGAGATGGAATGAGCAGCTGCTAGGGTGACCAGACATGTCCTACTTTTCATACTTAAAAACAGTATCCGGGGGAATTTTAAAATCGTCCCGGAATTTTGGTCGACTACAGTGCAGCAGAACTGAGGCTGGTCTGGGAACAAAGGTGGACGGGGGGAGGGAGCCAGCGTGGGATGGAGCAGCCGAACCTGACCCCTCCTGCCTTACTGGGCTCTCGTAAGATACATCACTTTTTTTCACCAGTGTTTTTTTTTTTTTCATCACAGTGTTTCAAGGCTGCACTATAAAAAATGAAGTCTAGGGAGCTGTACTTGACAAAATTCCTTTTTTGTATACACGTTTGTACAAAATAAAATCTGTCTAAGTCTTTGTCTGTCTAAGGCAGGCGGGGGGGCAATTTGTCTAAAGTCAGCATTCCTGAGTCATTCATCATTCTACACCATAAACTGAATGAAACTTCACTATTTTAACTGCAGTTAACATCTCTGCATCAGGGTTTCTTCACATTTTATCTGCTGTTGTTTTAAAGGACACTTTCAGACGCATTAAGCCTTAAGCTTCGAACATCCCTCAGACTTTTAAACCTCTCTTTCC
>NW_015154148.1:0-1439 GCF_000732505.1 Cyprinodon variegatus | reverse complement strand
ATTGCTCATCTTTATGTACTTACTTTTAAAAGAAAAGGCTAAATGCTGGTTTTATCTTAATCACGCCTTAGAAGCTGTTTTTTCAATTTTAGATTTTTAGTAATTTTTTAGTGTTAGGGATATTGGTGCATCCCTGACTCCAGCATCTTCTTTTCAATTCAGTTCAATTCAGCTTATTTATATAGACCAAACTCACAACACATGTCATCTCAAGACACTTTACAGTTCACCAGATCATACAGTCAAATTGATTCAAAGTGTTCTATCTAAGGAAAACCAGTTGATTGCATCGACTCGTTTACAGCTACCAATATATATCTTGGACTTCAGGAAGAACCGGCCTAACCACGCTCCACTAGTCATCAACAGACACCCTCACCTGGAATGTAAACACCACCTCACTGATCAAAAGGGCGCAAAAGCGCATGTACTTCTTGCGGAGGATGAGGAGAGCTCACCTGCCCCCACCCATCCTCACCACCTTCCACAGAAGCACCATAGAAAGCATTCTGACCAGCTGTCTCACTGTGTGGTGTGGAGGCTGCAGCTCCTCAGACTGGAAGGTGAGAAGAGTAGTAAGAAAAGCAGAGAAGATCATCAGGGCTCCTCTTCCCTCCATTAAGACATTTCATCTCAGCGCTGCGTGTCCCGAGTCCGTAACATTATAAATGACCTCTCACACCCCCCCCACCATGGACTGTTCTCCCTGATGCCCTCAGAACAGTTTCTTCCACACTGTTGAATGTTGTGTAAAATGGGTTATTTTATTTATAAAATTAAAAAAATGTAAATACACAGTCATATGTTTATATTACTATTTTTCAAATGTATTTATTATTGTTTTCAAGGCTGCAATTTAGAAAATGAAATTGTCTAGAGCTGTTTTAAACAAAATTTCTTTTTGTTTACACTCGTGTGTACAAAATGCCAAAAATAAATCTGTCTAAGTATCGTGTTTACATCTGAGAGGAAGAAGTAAAAGAAGAATCCTTGTTTGCGATTGCCCATTGAGCGATTGGGAGAAAATCAAACATGTTTGATAGTCTCCTGACCTCACAATTCCTGATTGGGAGGTGTTCGTGAGAGGCTGATCGCCCCTCGTTACCCTCTGTACACTACCGACTTTCAGCCTGATCAGAAAATTCTTGCATGGTTGGAAAATTGCCCCGAAAAGGGCAAAAAAATCGCACAGTGTATGCCCGGCTTAACTCTCTGAATGCGTGTCTGACCTTTCTATGACTTTCAGCTGGATCGGAAAATTCTCGCATGGTTGGAAAATTGCCCCGAAAAGGGCAAAAAAATCGCAGTGTATGCCCGGCTTAACTCTCTGAATGCGTGTCTGAACTTTTTATGATTTCTTCAGCTAAGAACATTTAACAGTCAATTCTAGATGGTCAGAAAATGATTAAATATAAAATAAAGCAGGATCAGTATTAATA
>NW_015154147.1:3220-6054 GCF_000732505.1 Cyprinodon variegatus | reverse complement strand
TGTCAGAGTTTCACGGTGGTTACCTGAGATCAAAAGCTCGAGAGGTTGTGTTTGGTGGGTAACCTGGTGGAGTCTCTTCCCATCGATTGTGGAGACACTAAGAGGCTTGGTTACAGGGATAGTTTCGATTTGTAGCTGCTGAACCAGGTTGGAGTCTATCAAATTACGTTCACAGCCAGAGTCGATGAAGGCAGGTAAAGTGAGATTCTGGTCTGAGAAAAACAAGGTGGCTGGGAGCATCAGATGAGGAGATTTCTCAGAATTCAAATGGCCCGTCAGACTCCTCAGATCCTCTGACGGGCCCCGGCTTTTGATTTAGCTGGGCATGAAGCGATGAAATGGCCAGTCTCACCACAGTAGATGCATAACTTGCCTCTGAAATGTCTTAGCCTTTCCTCAGGAGTTAGCCTCGTATGTCCAACCTGCATGGGTTCAGCTTCCGTCTCCACTGCATGAGAAACCTGAACTGGCAAAGGGAGTGACTGGGTTTTAGACCTCGGCTTGGAAACGGGTTCTGTGGGACCAGAAAAGACATATGCATTATTTGATGCAGGGGCTGACACAGAAAAACTTTGATTCCTTTGTCTTGAATTGTTTCTAGCACGGATTCTGTTATCCAACCTAATAGTAAGGCGGATTAATTCCTCTAGAGTCGCTGGTTTGTCGAGGGTTGCAAGTTCATCTTTAATATTGTCATTTAAAGCCTTGAAATATGCACTTTTAAGAGCACATTGATTCCATCTGGAAGCTGCGGCTTTGACCCGGAAGTTGATGGAAAAATCCGCTACAGAGGAATTTCCCTGTCTTAGATTCAACAGAGCACGAGAGTCAATTGTTTGGTCAGACTCTTGATTGAACACCTGGGAAAACTCAGAAACAAAATCGGAAAAATCACATCTGAGGCTGTCTTCGAAAGCAAACCTTGCCTCCGCCCACTCTAGGGCTCGCCCGGTTAGTTGGGACAGAATAAACGTTATCTTTTTCTGATCAGTTGGGAAACTGCCAGGAGAGTTCTGAAAAATAAGTCGGCACTGAAACAAAAATCCTTTACAGTCTTTCATATTACCTGAAAACTTTTCAGGAAGGCTAGGACGGAACTCAGGTGATGACGTCACAGCCGGTGACCTCGGAGGCGGAACTGGACCCGGAAAAGGTTGTGCTGCCGACGTGGCGTTAGCACTGCTCATGTAGTTAGCATAGCTTTGAAGCATTTGGTTATGGTAATCGACCATGGTATGTAACTCACGGAGGGTTTGAGTTTGTCCTTGGATTTGAGCGTCTTGCTCCTCCAGCCGACGACGGAGGTGGTCTGCTGGGTCTTGTGTTTGGCCGCAGTGTTCTGTCATGATTGGTTCAGAAAAGCCCAATATGCAGAACACAACGGAGTCTGATGAAAAGTTTAACAGAGTTTATTAAAGCACAAGCACATGCAAGATTACACTGGAACTGGTTCAGGCCGGGATGCAGGTTCACTGGAGTCTTGATGAGTCCGGGTTTTACTTTGAGAGAGGAACTGTTGGGTCCAGATTAGTTCAGCACCTGTTTAGTTCAGCAGAGTCCAATAACCGCTTCAGCGTCTTACTTCTCACTTGAGGGCAGACCTTGGTTTGGGTTTCCAGCTCTTAGCCAAGAGCTGCAGGGGGAATCCAGAGAAGAGTCTTCAGGTTTGGCTCAGAGGGCAGGCTCGGCAGGTTAAGCTCATCCAGAGCTTCCAAGGGAAACAGGATTCCAAAATGGATCAACACTGCAGCGTTGAGGCAAGGTCTGAAGGCAGGTTATATACAGGAGGATCCTCTGATGACGAGATGCGCCTCAGGTGTGTTGGAGGCTCAGCTCAGGAGGATCCACGGCGCACTCTGCTGGAGAAAGGTGGTACAGCTCCAGATCCCAACAACGCCAGGTTATTTGAGTTTTTTGGTGAGACGTTACCTAGCAATCTGTAGTCTGTCTGTTTTCCTGACCAGTTTCTGTCCTGAGGATCACGAGTTTTGCCTTGCCCCTGTCTGCTCTGTTTGTTGTATCTGATCTTGGATTCTACCGGCTTCTGAACCTGGAACTGTCTTCTAACTTCGGCCTTGAATTTCCCTTCTCAACTATGTTGCTGCTCGGCGTCCGCTGGCGCCCGCTCCGCTCGCTCTCTAGGAATTCTAGGGGCGTCGCCCGCCGCAACTGCGGTCAAACCTCCCTCCTGGATTCTGCTGTGTTCTCCGCGAATGGACTGAACTTTGAATCAGGTCAGTGACTTTGCTCCAAGTCGTATTCAGCTCCGCATCCACTCACTGACCTGTATTTTCCTATCCCTGCAGAGATCCGCCCTGCAGCAGACGAGCAGCCCCGCGCACCTGTTTGTTTAATAAACGCTTTAAACATTCCCACTGCCTGTTTTGCCTTGGATTCTGGGTCCAACATTCTGAGATCATTACAAACATAGCCTAAGCTACATCAGTTCTAACATGACCCAAAGTTGTTGTTTTTTAATTCTCGAAAATAAAATCTCTCTTTTGAACAACAGTAATAAAGACATGCTTGAGAATAGTCATGTCTCATTGTATTAAATTTGTTCTACATCATGTCAACCACTTATTGGGAAAATTCCAGACCTCCAGCTGCAACAGTTCCAGAGCTCTGGGGCTTTGAGCTTTTGGTGTCACCAGTGTCTCCAAATCTCTCCAAATGTGCCAGATTGTGCCAAATGCTTTTACTCAACTATTTGACCCATAGAATAACACTGAAGCATTTTGATGGCTACAAAACATTTATCAAGCAACTATTTTCCCACATTTTTGTAACATTTATACCGTATACCTAAAAATACATAAAAGTCCATACAAAAT
>NW_015154147.1:0-1549 GCF_000732505.1 Cyprinodon variegatus | reverse complement strand
AAGGCTAGGCTTAAAACTTTCCTTTTTGATAAAGCTTATAGTTAGAGTGGCTCAGGTTATCCTGAGCTATCTCTATAGTTATGCTGCTTGGCCTACTGGAGGACATAGTCACCCTTTTTCACCATTGTGCTTCAGCTGTGCTACTCTGTAGAATCTGTTAGTTCAATCTGTAACGTTCTGCTCTCTCTGCTTTTTCTCATAGTAGCTTCATCTGGTCTGTTCCTGTTTTGCTTTGACACCATCCTGGAGAGAAATATCAGCTGTGCTGCTGCCATCAACACCTCTCTTTGTAGACATTGGAGCTTGGCCTCTTTTTCAATAGTTTCTCTGACTGTGACTAAATTGATGTGCTCTCTTTCATCCTCTGACATGGGAGCTGGCTCTGAGTCTCCAAAAACACAGGTAAAAGGTGCTAAATATGTCCCTAGTTGCTTTTTTGACAGAAAGGCACTGAAGGGGTCTAAAAACTCACTAAATATAGCGAGGGGCACACCTTGTTCATGTACAACAGCCAGGTGGGGCTCCAGTCTTTTTTTCGACCAGTCTATTACAATTCATGCAATGATGTCAGGGCTGCAGTGTATGCTGGGAAATATAATAACATTTTAATTGGCATGGAAACTCTGCAACACAATGCTCATCAGCAACATTTCATTCCAATGTCAGCCCTAATATTAAACAAAATCTGATGCACATTAACTAAATGCAAACTTATACACTGTCAGTTTTCCTTAAAAAAGTAATTATTTTGGTATAAAGAGGAACATTTTCCATTTCTGAAATAAGTGTCGAAGTTTCATACATACAGGGCAGTCAGCTAAGAGCACAGCATCAGCAAGGGGGGTTTCGCACAAGTTGCTCAATTACGTTTTCAATCAGGTTTGCCAAATATTTGCTACTGATATGTTACTCTCAACCATCTGCCAGTCCTGGCAACGAAATGATTACAGAAGTGGCCAAACCATTACCCACAAACATCCAGGCAAGATGGCTGTTGTTCAACATCTGAATCCAGCCTTCACAAATGTGAGTAAAAAAAAAAAAATCAGAGCTCTAACTGGACAATTCTGTGTTACTGTAGTACTATTACAGCAAGCTTAGCATTGCATTTTTTTTTTTGGTGTACTAGCAGCCAGTTTATGATACTCACATGACTGACTTAATTTCTGAATACTGGGTTTACATAATCTTAGTAAATGCGTCTTTATTATTTATATTCAATTGTGATACAGTAGCCGCCATACAAAATGGCTCTTCCCAGTCAAAAGCCAGCCGAATGGCAGCTGAATGGCAGCAAAAAAAATACCCTGCAACTTCCAGCCACTGACCTTCTAGTGGGCGGGCATATTTTTTTTTTTTTATCTTTTACTCTTTCCCTGAATTATAGGGTCTGACCAGAAGATAACTTTTCTCTTATATCTTGACTTACACAAATCTTGAAAGAAAGAATATTTCCGATATTTAAAAAGGAATTGTAGGAGATCAGTCAAGGACTAGCCAATCAAGGAAAGTGGGAAATTTTAATTTAATCTAAATTAAAAACTGTAAG
>NW_015154146.1:2597-6054 GCF_000732505.1 Cyprinodon variegatus | reverse complement strand
CATATATTTAAAAATAAAAATTTCATGTTACACTGCTTACAAATCTATGAGTGTTCTGTATTATGACTGTAGGACGCACTATTACTTAAACTGTAGCGTGTTATTTTCACTTAAAAATAAAGAAAAAAGATTTTGAGTATATTGATAAAAATCTATTAAAATCTGTGACTAATTTGATAAAATGATAATAGCTAAAAAATCTAATTTTTGAACTTTCAGAATTAAAAGTTTTAAGAATTAATATACGATTAAAACCAAATAAAAAACTGTTTGTCCAAGGTTTGGAACTACGGAAGAGGATTAGGGCCACTGGAAAAAAAAAAAAGTTAACTGATTTTTTTATTTTATTTCAGTATAGTATGGGAAAAAAGTCAGAATTCTGACTTTAATGTCAGAATTCTGAGAAAACAGTCAGAATTCTGACTTTAATCTCAGAATTCTGACTTTTTTCCCATGTTAAACTGAAATAAAATTTAAAAATCAGTTTACTTTTTTTTTTTTTTTTTCCAGTGGCCCTAATCCTCTTCCGTATGGAACAGTAAAAGAGGGGGAAAAAATTATTTAACTTTAATGTATGAAACTGGCTTTTGGAAAATGAATATTCAGGAACTTCTATTTAAAAAAATGAGGGGGAAAGCTTCTAAAGAATCAAAAAAAAAAAAAGAAAAGAAAAAAAAAAAAGAATCGGTAGCAACTGAGCCCAGCTGGCACCCCAGAAAAGGTTTCTTCAATAGCTGTACATCATTACAGGTGGTTTAACCTCACAGTAAATGCAAAACTAGACTTTTCAAACTATATTCACACATCCTGTTTGTAACTGTATGCTAATAATACGCATAAATAGAGTAAATAAAATGTGTACTTGCAAAAAAAACTTAGGTTCATTTTCATAAACTGCTTTGATTAAGTTTCACAAATTGTTAAATACTATTGAATGTATTCTGAAACAAAGAAAACTCTATTTCAGCAAGGTGTATCAGGTTATTTATTGGTAAGTGCTGCTGAAGAAAGGTAGAGCAAGACATTCCCTAAATCTAAAAGGACTCAAATATCAAATTGCATACAAAAGAAAATAAGAGAAATGCCTGTTTTTATATGTTTCTTACATTTTTCCAATCATGAATGTCTCTTAGCATTTAATGACATGTAGTATTTTGGCCACTAGAGGGTTCAAAATTCCTCTGCTGCTCACTTTCAAGCTCTTCACAATCAGTAGATGGGATCTTAAAAAAGAAACAATAATAATGTTGTGTGCTGTAAACAGGACTAAGACACCTGTATTGAAATCTAACTCCTTTGTCCAGTTCCTAGTCTTAAACTCTTATTTTATTTATACTGCATGGAAAAGAATTCACCCTTCCAATTTTCCCACAGTCAGCCCTCCTGCAGTGAAACCTGATGGTGGCAGCATCACACTGTGCGTAGTGGTCAGAGGTTATAGGAAGATTTTAGCAATTGTTAGAAGCTGGAGATTTTCACCATTGGCTAAAGTTTCACATTGTTAGGATTATTTTTATTCATATGTGTGCCTCTGTTAAACCCTAATATTGCCTGCCTGTGTACAGTTATTATGTTCATTATGTACATAACATAATGTTGAAAACCCCAAAGACAGAGGGGCAAAATAACTGTCATATACTAAAAAGTTTTGGTTTGACTCTACATGACAGCCAACACAAATACATGGAAATATTATGGACCTGCTCATGATCAAAGGTGTAAATATTTCTAATATTTCTGTAACTCATGTTGTCCTATAAGACGATTTTTCTCTTTAATTTGAAACCATTGTCCCACGGATCCAATTACCAAAAGAAATGTTATAGGAAACCCCGTTATCATGGACAGTGCAATTAATAACTTCACCCAGGCTTACCCTTCTGCTTCTACTGTACCCTGTAACTCAGCAGATAAGCTGCTTGATACTTTCCATTCTAAAGTTACAGACATCATTGATTCTATTGCTCCAGTTAAGGATAAAGGGAGCGCCGAAAAGCCGAACAAAGGTTGCGAAAGAATGGATTCCAAGTTCACTATGAAATCTTTAATAAGAAACTTTACAGACATAATTCACAGATAAAAGATGCAAGAGAATCTTAGTTCTCTGATGTTATCAACGAAAACATAAACAATGCTTGCAGCACAGTTGACAAATTAACAACCCCTCCTATCTCTGCTGCTGATGAACTGCACACTTAAAAGGCCTGCAATGACTTTGCAAATTCTTTACTGAGAAAATACAGGGTATTAGAAAAGCAGCTGCGCATCAACACCAACTCCAGTACCAATACTGTCTCAAGTTAAAATAAACTCTGTTAAAATGCCCCGATTCTTCCCACTGAATTGCAAAAGTTTAGAAGAAGATTTTGTTAAAAAGGTTTTACCTGTTTTAGAGTCTGATTTGATTCAAATGATAAGCACGTTCCTTATGTTGGACTTATTATACTTGCTGAAAAAGGGACTTTAAGATAAACATTAGATAATGATCTTAATGTTTTCCAGCAATTAGTCTAATATGAGTTGTTTTAAACAAAAAAGTACTGCTGTGTAGCAAGTAACAAGGTAACAGGGTTGGATTAACGATAACAGTTAAATAATTTTGAATTTTCTTTAAACAAATAAGAGGGAAGGAAACACAAAAATACTAGATATGTCATATTTACGAATTGTGTCCAAATAACGTCACAGATTAAAACGGATCTGTTTGATGAATTTAAATCTCATGGGGTTTAATCAGCGCTGGACTTGGACAAGCTTTTGGCCTTTTGAGCAGAGACAGGCTTACCAGGTTTGGATAAAAACAAAGTAAAACCTACGAATGGAAACAACTTTCTTGTGAGAAGTACATGAACATGTCATGACGGTTTTAAGAGATCTGACCCACATGCAGAAAACCACTCAGAGAAACCAGAGAAAAGTTTAACAGGTTTATTGAGGAGTTCAAAGGGTTGGATTCCGGGGAACCCAGAGAGCTGGTAAACCGGAAAAGGAAGTGAGAAGGGAAGTTCACTGAGGTTGGTTCAGGGTCCGTGGGAACAATGAACAACGTCTTGCAAAAACAGAGATAAACGGGACTCACGATTGCAGAGAAAGGTTTCTTCCCTGAATCCAGTTGGTGTGGGTTTTTCCTGAGACAGAGGGGCTCGTTGGAGGGCGGACAGGTTTTTGGTTTGGTTGGTTCATGAGGAGCAATGGAGCGGACTGCCACTTAGATTTCCTGGAGAACTTGAACGGGACGTGTGGAGATGGATCCCCTGCTCAGTGTGAAGCTCAAACAATCCTTCCACGGGGAGAAGGCCAAACATCCAGTATGCAGGATGACTTCCTACCGAAATGTAAAGACAAAAATCATGTTAGACTCAGAGAAACAAAGACTCAGTTAGACTCAGCTAAACTCAGCTTGGCTAGAGTACCCAAAACTGGCAAACACTCTGGCGTCAAAGTAGTGGCAGTCCAC
>NW_015154146.1:0-1827 GCF_000732505.1 Cyprinodon variegatus | reverse complement strand
CGGGTTCGGCGGTGACCATGAAGCATTTTTGCTCTGTTGTTGGTTCTGAAGCGAGCTGAGGTTACACATTTAAAGACAGGCAAATTGCTTGGAGTGGATTTTCACAAATGTGTGGATTAAATGATGATTAGAGATGACTGCACTCATTTTTTCACCATGGCTGAAAGTCTGGAGTTCTGTCAGAACAGCATATGCTGTCCTGTCGGCATATCCATAGTTTTTATCTAAACTGAATGAATTCTGAGTCACAATATAAAACACAGCCAATGTTTTTAATGATTTTAAACATGAGAAGAAAATGTTTTCAAATTTAAAATCCCACTCACATGTTTATTTTACCACTAAAGAAACTTATTTTAAATTAATATTGACTAATATGGTTTTCTCTATAGAGGCTTCTTCTCTCAACATCCCGGAAACTTCAATCATGTCTGGCCGTTTCTACATCCATGAAATCACAGTATATCAAAGCTGTGATTTCATAGTTAAAATATATATGTTTTTGCTGGTCTGTACAGCTGATCAGATTGAACTGGTATTCTGTCAGAACTGACTAAATGTAGTCTTTTTTTAGTTAAATACTACAAAATGTATTTGGTCATCTGCATATGCATGTATTTGATATCTGTTGACATCCTTCTTTCATCTTTGTGGTCTTATTATTTGATTAATCCTCTTTTCAACCAAAATAAACTTTAGTTAACTTCCTTTTAACATTTCCTTCGAGGACTGCAACAAATCAACATTTCCAAAAGTTATCCACATGCAGCCCTGGAAGTGAGCGGCTCATCCAAACCACACAGCTTGACTCCAAAGGAGAGGTCTCACTTTAACATAAATTGTACGTGTGTGTGTCTCTATGGTGCATTTTATCCAAAAAATTGCTTTTTATTCAATGAAGTTATTCTAGTAGGGTAGAGTAGCAATACAATTTGTTTAAAAAAGTTAAAAGCAACTGAGTAAATGTGACTGGTTACCACCCATCTGTAGTATTTACACAATTTAGTTTGAGCTCCGAAACAGAGCATGTTTGCATTCTGAAGGCCATGATTTTTGCTCTCTTTTGATCTGTTCAGTACACACCTAAATGAACACACAAATACCTTTAAAGGGTTTTTTTAGTGCTTGCAGAGTGTTTGCATGTGCTGAAACTGTCCTGCTACGTGTATTTACAGGTGACCAATTAGATTGCGGTGCAGGCCTAAGTTCACCCTATTGTACAGGTTGTGAAGATAAAAATGTATTACATTCTGATTATGAGGTCCTTTCGGCTGCATTGTACACGTTTTTATAGGAATGAATTAATCTTTGGCTTTAGAGAACTTTAGACTGACACCAGCTTCTTTTCTTTGAAGGTAAATAAAAATAAATGAACTGGATAAAAGCAAAACTTAACAGTTCAATAAATCATATTTAGTTTTATGTTGTGATGGAGTAGTATTTCAATGATTTTATTCATTTATTAATTTTATGTATTTACTAGTACAATAACTAGAGGCTTATCCATAATCTAATCCAGAGACACAGAGAACATTTCTCAGGACAAAGCAGGCCTTCAAAGATCATTTCAAAGGACACGTTTGGTTAGTCTTTACGTACATGGGACATTCCCTCCCTTATAAACCACTTCCTTGTATAATTCTTTCACTTTAACCACACTGTTTTTTGTTTTTTTGCTTTTTAAACATGAACAGCCTGTTAAAGGTTATATTGTAGTATTTCAGTCTAGTCTTATCTCTACCTTCATTTTCTCTTTTTTCTTGCCTGTTACAGGTGGACTTATTGGAGCACTTTAGATTATTTTCTTTCTTCTGCTTTATTAAGTAA
>NW_015154145.1:4125-6059 GCF_000732505.1 Cyprinodon variegatus | reverse complement strand
TGAGATATCAAAAAAGTACTCCAGAGTGTTGTTCAGCATGGGGGTGAGTAGAAAATGAAGGCTAATCATGTTTTGGGTGTACTATTCCTTTAAGCTCCAAATTGAATGTAAATGATCTAGCCCACTTTTTCAGAGCTGCTTCATTTCTGCAGGTAAAACTGTCGTTTTTGCAGAATTGGTTTTTAAGATAGAATTATTTTTTATTATAGCCATTGACGTCATCGGCTAACGTCTGCTGGGTGCCATCCCAGCAGACGTTAGCGCTGCGCTCATTTCCTGATATAAAGTTGTTGATATTAAGAACATGCCAGTTATTGCTAAATTGAACATTGAGCTGATTTGGTGGCTGGAATGATTGTTTAATATTTAGTAAACCTCCCAGACGATCTGCTTTGGATCCACTCTATTTATTCAGTGGATTGCTGATCACCCGTTGGTAGCACAGGGTTGAAGTGAAGCCACTGGCCGCCATATTGGTACTCCCAAGTTAGACTGGTAGCAATGTAAACAATCTTGATGATGATGTTCTCATTTTTAGTTTAAGACTTTTAAAATAAAGATAAATTCATCACTTTGACACACAGCGGCTGTTTCATAGCATCAGTAGATTATTTTAATTTATAATAAAAGAAATAGTCCTATCAGATTGCAGAGTCATTATGAAGTCAGTGAAGTCTATAAATCAAATAACATACAAATTCACAAAATTAATGTGTTAATAGAGCATAATAATACCTGGCTCTGGCGTCCTGAATCCGATATGAATCTGATCTTTTCTAATGCGACCTGTCGCATTCATTCGACCTGAACGTCGTTAATACCCGACAAATGGCACAATTCTGCGTCTTGCTACGTAAAAGTGGGAAGAAATACAACAACCATGGCGGAGCAGTATTTATGTTTAACGATTTGAAAAGATTGAGTTTTAAATGGAAAGATCGCTGGATGCGCTCCAGCGATACCACCCATGTTTGCTTCTGTAAACACAGAGCGAGCTGGCTACCTGTTACGTCATTGCCTCCTCTACTGCGCATGTGGGACACTTAGGTTGCATGTATGCAATACACACAGGAGATCACATACAAGTCACAGATATTTGGAAATGTGAACGGAAAAGCAAAACAAATGGATTTCATTAACAATTGGAACCGAGCATCAAGGCTGCAGTGTGAACGTAGCCTTGAACGCAGCTCTGATTCAGCAGGACTTCTTTGTAAATCTCCCCCCTCAGAAAACCCTGATGCTAGGTAGGCAGTGGGCAGTGACAGACCGCACCCTGTGCTGGAGGTGAGGGAGGATGATGAACAGTCCTTTTGTAAAAAGCTTCTCCTCCATCCAGTCCCTGATTGGCTGCCGTGTCGCGATTTCATAGAAAAGTTTGGCTGGTTTCACCTTCAGCGATCAGCGCTCCTCTCTCTCCATGCGGTGCCGTTTTCTGCCTCCTCAGCTCTAGCTAGCAGCGGGAAGGGAGGGAGGAGCGGTGAAGGCTCTCACCGCATGGACCCTTTACCACGCAGTCTGGAGAGGGAATCTATGGGAACCCAGCCATTTTCTGAGGCAAATGTGCCCGGTCTCAACACACCATAGCATAGAACATGTTTATTGATCAGAGCTTCTATGCTTCTTTTTCTATGTCTGCTTCTGTCTCCTTGAACCCCAGTGGGCCTCAGCAGATGGCCGCTCACACTGAGGCTGGTTCAAATGGAGGTTTCTTCCTGTTCAAAGGGAGTTTTTTCTCTCCACTGTCGCTACAAGCATGCTTAGTGTGAGGGATTGCTGAAGAGTCAATGAGTCGATGCAATCAGCTGGTTTTCCTTAGATAGAAAACTATGAATCAATTTGACTGGAGTGACGTGTTGTGAACTGGCTCTACAGAAATAAACTGAATTGATTTGAATAGCGACATTTCGTAACTAAAACCTCTAAGTTGGGAA
>NW_015154145.1:0-729 GCF_000732505.1 Cyprinodon variegatus | reverse complement strand
TTCTTGTGACCTCAGGAACAAGAACACATTCCTCACTTCTTGCAGAGCATGTGATAAGCTCAAAGGTATATGTTTACACTTGTATAACAAGAGTTTAACTAAAAGCTGATATGTAGTCATTGTTACTCCTTTATTATAATATCCAGAATCAACTCAGTTCTTTTTGCTCTGTCAAAAACAGCTTTAAGGGATTCCAGGATTTTTTTTCTGTCTGTTTCAGGGACCTGATTTCACAGTCATATTTTTTCATAGCAAAGCTGTTCTAATCATTTTTTGAAGATCACTGACTGACGAGAACCTGTGGTGAGATCAGAAGCAATGCATTAGATGTTTAAAAAGGAAACAGGATTAGCCCTACCTCCTTGGATCAGCCTCTCATTCAGAGCGTGGAGAATTTTGTCTTGAGCCTGAATGAACGCATGTCAATTACAGCCCTATTCTGCTTGACCTCAGTGAGTAAATAAACACCCTAAAACCAGAGGATAATCATCTCAGGCACAGTCCAGATGATACATCCAAACTGCACGCAGGCCGCCGCCGCAGCCCTCCACTATAAATGGATGACAGCAATCATATAAAATAAATGAACTGTCAGAACACAAGTATTTACAAGCACAACAAAATCTCAAGTAATTAGAAGTAAATTTGTAGCATTTCTGAGTAAGTGTTAGCAGATAGGCCTCCAACAGGAAGGCAGTGGGGTGTGACCGGCTGATTTAGAGCAGGAAA
>NW_015154144.1:4640-6060 GCF_000732505.1 Cyprinodon variegatus | reverse complement strand
TCAAGGGAGGGAGAGAGAGAAGCCATAGCAATGCTAAGCTAGCGCTAGCCTAGGACTAGCTATCCTTAACGATTGTGAGGAAAACCACAAGTTGCTCAAAAAACTACCAGAATGGATTGTGCGCAAGTGGAGTCGGATTGTTATAGAGGAACTTGACACATCTGGAAACTATCCAGATCTTGCATGTTTCACAAGGTTCCTGAGCAAAAAGGCACGGATAACTTGCAATCCTATTGCTTCTCCATTGTCGCTAAATTACAAGGCCACAGATGTGGTTTTCCTTCGATAGAAAACTTTGAATCAATTTGACTGTACGATCTGGTTGAACTGTAAAGTGCCTTGAGATGACATGTGTTGTGAATCAGCGCTATAGAAATAAACCTAATTAAATTGAAAATGAATTTTTCTACCATTGGCACCATTTTCTTCTCTTTTTTTTAAATTTTAGCTGATGTAAAGAGTAAATTTCTCCACTGTGAGATCAATAAAGTCAATCAATCAATCATTGACAGCCTCCATGATTATTGTTTTCTTGTAGCTGGTAAGGTTCAGTATAGCTTGTTTTTAAACATGCCATAACTTTTATGTACCAGTGTGTTGCATTTGGTTTAATTGCATACAGATTATTTTGTTTTCCCCAACATTGATTTGTCCTGGACATTGTCCTTTTTTCTATTTTGGGTTTCAGTAGATTAACACAGAGAACATTATATATACTTATACTTGTTTAATTAAAATGTTTTTTTCTTTTTGTTACCAACATTCTGCAGTATTGAAATATAAAAATGTTTATACAATGTGACAAAATTGTATGAAATTCCCATTTATCTTAACTTTTTTTTATAACGGTTGAAAAGAAAAACGTTTTTTTATTTTAATTGAGTTTTTTTAGTTCTCTTTAAATCCTTTGAAATAACATGTTTACATTTCAGCATACAGATTGTTAATCACTTTATTACCGTTTCAGTTCTTTCTAACTTTGACAATTTTAATATTCCAGATACATCCGCTTAAGAGCTGTGGAATTTAATCATATTATTTGATATAAAAAAAAATACACCACTAATTTTTTTATGCTTAGGTATATTATAAAATACACTGACATTGTTGGAAAGATAATTCCTGCATTTTCCAGGTATCATTGTTTATCTCCTGTAGGGTTGCAGGGTCCAGCTCTCAGGCTGGCTGTGGGTTTTATTACTTGTTTCCAATCAGCCTGGGTAGTTCAAAATAGATTTTGAGGGACAGTTTAGTTTGGGAACAAAGTCCAACAAAGTCCAGACTTGAAAATATTGCTGAAAGACTTTTGCATTTTGAAGCTCAGTAGATCCTTCCAGGATGTGAAGGTCCGAGAGATCCAGTTAGCAGGACAACTTCCTGCCAAGAGGCAAAGACAAAACAAAGTTAAACTCAGGTTGAC
>NW_015154144.1:0-1115 GCF_000732505.1 Cyprinodon variegatus | reverse complement strand
AACACTCTGGCGTCGAAGTAGTGGCAGTCAGCAGCTTAAGAACACACAAGCAAACCATTAGCAGGTGTGTGAGGAGGCGGACCAGAACCAGGCGCCTCCTGGTGGATGAAGGGAGACAAACACAGAAACACAGACACAAAACAGGAGTCCTGACAGTAACGTGATACAATCTAAAAATAAGTGGTGTGCTAAGCTTAACATATATAGCAATAATACATATTAAATGCATTATACAATTATTTAGAAGTGCATGACTCCTTAAAATCTTAAATTGGTGTATTCATGTATTCTATGAAAGTAAACAATGTTTCATGATGGAGGAATTCAACAAACTATGAAAGGGTCTGAATAAGAGAATATGTTTGTTATGAATTACAGAATAAAGACAAATATATCTGAGCACCATAGCACAACATCAATACAGCCCCTAGCCCTACTTTTCATAACAAAGGGTCAAAATGGCCGTTCCCACTAAAACGCCATCAAAATGTCAGCCTACTTCCCTGCAGCTTCCTGTGAAATCCCATCCAACTTCCAGCCACTGGTCTTCTCCTGGGCATGCACATTTTTTTACTCTGACTCCACACCTTTTCACTGAATTACAGGGTCTGACCAGGATATAGCGCTTCTCTTTGGATCTTAATGTATCCAAATCGTGATAGAAATAATATTTTAATACAAAGATTGATGTATAAAAAGGAGCATCAGGGGGCCAGTCAAGGCCCAGCCAAGGGCCCATCAAGGAAAGTGGGGAAATTTAGAATAGCTACTACAGTATTAAATTCCATAAACCCTTTTTGGCTTATTGCTTGTGGCAGTTATTTCCGAATTTGTTCCAGAAGACATTTTTATTGAATCTCTGCTAGCGAAAGGATCGACTCAAGAAAATTGTGCTCATTTTCGAGAAGAAACCTTCCCTAATCGGATCCCTTTTTACTTCCTGTGGTCTCAACAACCGTGTGGTAAATGCTTCTTCAGAATTATGCTGAATATATTGCTGGTAGCAATGTTATAGTATCACTTCACAGGTTACAGTGAGGGTGTGAATGAATTCATATTTACTAAGTGAAATTGGATGTTTTTGGCTAAAATCTTGTTTTCTAAGAGTGGTAAAT
>NW_015154143.1:4191-6060 GCF_000732505.1 Cyprinodon variegatus | reverse complement strand
GGAACAATCAGATCTCTGATATCAGATGGAGCTTGGCCATTTAAGGCTTTATATGTGAGAAGGAGATATTTATGTATTTGCAGTAAGTGTGCACCGTTTCTCCAACAGTAAGAGTGTAAAGTACAGCCAGAAGAACCTAAAACGGGCTTTGAAGAAAGTAGAGGAGATGAACTGTAACCTTGGAGGAACACAGATCCTGGAGCCTCTGCAACACATTTATGGACAGTCCTGTATTCCTGATAAACCCAGACAGGTAATGCACATAAAAACACAAACCCACACACTAAGTATCAAGAGGCTAATAGGAGAAGTTAAGCATAGCTCAGTTTTCACTTTGATTAGGGAATATTTAAACAAGAACTCTTTGGGCTTCTTTTTTTTTCTTTATTCCCTCTTGTATCTTATTGTTCAGAAAAAATATTTCAAAATAGCTTAACATGCCTATATTACTTCTATTTTATTTACACACTTAGATCTGTGTACAAATTCAGTGTTTTCACACAATTTTTCTTGTTTTCTGTTTAACCAATCAATTTGTGATGTTTTGGCTTCTGTTGGGGATTATTAACTTATTACTCACACTTCAGTGGAAAATATGTGCTTATAGATATACCCCACCCAGATATAGATATAGTTTAGATCTGAATTCTGAGATTTCCAAATCGAGGTTGATCAGTCGCAAACAGAGGTTGAACTGAATAAAATCCTCCATGTTTTGTGTGGCTCACAGGGGCGGAGCTAGATGGGGGGCCAGGGCCCTTAGCCAATCATTGGCCACTCCTTTGGCCACCACCACCATTTACCCCCTCTAATACAGATGGTGGCAGCAGTAATACTCTCAAGTGGAATATTCATTTTAATTTTTCATATATTACTTACTATTCTTTCATGTATTTATAATTTCTTCACAACAAAAACTCTGTGGTTAATTATACACATCAATATACAAACATTAAAGATGATAAGTACAGAATTCATGCTCTTTTCAGAACTAGATTTTGTGTTATATGGGGTAAGGAGAAAATTATGAGTCTCTGCAAGTCATCTAGGAGTCTTCAGTGAAATCATATATTAATAATTATTTTGATAAAAAGTATTAAGCAATCAATTTATGTAGATATTTGTACTTGTAAATATCATTTTTATGCAGAATGATTATCGATAAAAGTAGGTAAGTAATGACAATGGAAAAGATGTTTGCCCCACAGGCGTAACTTTCTAAAGGACTGGTGTGGACATGTCCCCACCAATAATTTCAATACATAGACTTTGGCAATATGTGGGACAAGTTTCTAAATTTGATTTTGCTATTTTTAGAGGAGGATAATCACTAATGTAGCTGAAAGGAAAAATATCCATCAATAAATCCACATTTTTCTGGATGGATGAAGGAAAAAAACACTGTACACTCTAGGAAGGCATGATATATTGCTGTTTGCATCGGAATCGACTGTTATTCATCCTTATTTTTATATACATTAATGTCTATCTATAAATATAAATGTCAGCGTATTTTCGGTCTTTTGTGTTCTCAACAATAGGAAAGCATTTAATTCAATAATTATATGTTTGAGCTCGTTTTTGGAAAATAAAAACCCTGTTGAAAGCGTTTGTGTTTGTGTTAAGAAACTGTACGTCCATCAGCCAGCACCCTATGAGTGTCCCCACCAACTTTCATCACAAAGTTACACCCTTGGTTCGCCACAGAACTCAAACCTGAAAAGTATTTTATCCAATATACCTTTTATCTAGAAAGGACAGATGTTTAAATATATGCGTATATTTGTTAGCAAAGGCTGAAGAAAAATATAGTTAGTCTATAGATAGTCTTTGGCTTGACCTTGAGGTTCTTGTGCCTATCCTCTTTCA
>NW_015154143.1:0-1629 GCF_000732505.1 Cyprinodon variegatus | reverse complement strand
CTCCCATTTGTCTCGACCCGCTCTGAAAGCGGGGAAACTCTTTTGTAAATCGTCGGTAAACATACATTTGCGCTTTTGCTTGTTGTTGGCGTACTGTCAGCCACGCTATCTATATTCTGATTAAGAACAGGGCTGCCCGCACTGACGCGGCTCAGGGATTACGTCACACGCAGTGTCGTGCGCAGGGCCCTAGTGCCTGTAAATTTAATGATCCAATTAAGGTAATTTAAAAAATCAGGACATTTCCTCACTTTCTAAAAAAAAAACCCGGAACGCCCGGGACAGGATGTAAAATACGGACATGTCCCGGGAAATACGGACGTTTGGTCACCCTAGCCAACTGACCTTCTTTTAGGAGAATGCGGGTGAAGATTCTCAGTCATCCAGGTCATAGTCATTCCAAAAGAAAAAAAAACAATCCACTGGACTTTTTTTCCAAGTTTGAAGACGTTTCGCTGTCTTCGCTCAGAAAATATGCAAATTGAACTAGAAGAACGGGTCTGCGCCTTTGGAATGGGCAGTTGTTTGGGTTCTTTGTTACCCTGTAATACCTGATACTGGTCTATGCCTCTGACAAGGGGTCGTTAGGGGGAATTGTTGGCCTGGCTGAACAGGTGAGATCTTCTGTTCCCCTGTAAGCGGGTGGGGGTTGCAATGATAGTGGGAAGAAATCAACTTTATTGCTGCATTGTTGTTTTTTTAAAGCTGAAATCTGAGTCCACCCCCTCTGTTTAAGGTTGTTTTTTCTTTCTTAACATAGATGGCTTCCTTCACACCCCTCTAAATTCACCTGCCGTCTTTGCAATAGTTTTTGTTGTTGCTTTTTTTGGAAAGTTTTTGGAAAATAATTCTAAAACTAAACCGCTCTGTGTTTAGTTTTAATGCCAGAGGTGAGGAGTCTAACATGGCAGCCCCTCATACAGAGCACATTTTCCTATGTCTGGGTTACTTACTGAAGACGTCGGTTGGAGGTCTGAGAAATGTCCAAAGTTCATGGAGTTCAGCTTCCTTAGAACAACGAGGTACTGATAAGTAAAAGGCAGTAATTTAAATGGAGGAAAAATCTTTAGTAGATAATGAATTGGTCTAAATGTATTAGAGTTTGGTTCTACAGCTGTGCTTGTCTAAATGTAAATAAAAATCCAGGATGAAACTGAGATATTTTATTGCAGAGACATGTTTAAATATTTTCCCATTGATACTTAGAATGAAATCATTAGTGCTAATCAAAGATTGAAGGTAGACCGAAAACAAATGGACACTTCTTTGTTTCTCCAAATCCTTCATCCGTTTAAAGCAGTGTCATCCATCAGTAACCCAGCAACAGGAAGCAAATAGTGCTTCTGGTAACTAGAATAGATCTTTCTAAACGATCATCTCCCACCACTTATGACAAAGTGTTGTCCAAAATGTACACAACGTGATTGAAACCAGTTCTTTCTGGTATTTTAAAGGGGTGATAGAATGATTCTATAGGGTATCTGGTGCTGGTCCTTAAGGTCTCTGACAGGGGGGGGATTTACCATTAGGCAATGCTAGGCAGCTGCCTAGGGCCCCAAGTTCTTAGAGTTTATATGTATTAACCATACATATAAACTCTGTTTATATGTATGGTTAATAAAACTGTTC
>NW_015154142.1:4969-6064 GCF_000732505.1 Cyprinodon variegatus | reverse complement strand
TGGATGGATGGATCGATGGATGGATGGAGAGCTCTTCAAATAGTAATATTAGCAATATTACTGTCATTTAAAATGATTTTCATTTCTCTGTCAGTTTTAAATTGGCCTTGTTAAACTGGATTTCTTACTTGTAAAGCAATCTAAAGCGTTTCCCATAAACAAACAGAAGCTCCCTGTTATACCGGTTCATTTCTACAGAAACACTGGTACCTAAAGGGAACAAAAAAGCCCTGCAGCTGTTTTAAAGAAAAGCTTATAGAAGGAAATTGAGCCAAACCTATTTTTAATTATTATTATTATTATTATTATTTTTTTTTTTTTGCAAAAATATACCTAGAAACAACACCTGTTATAAGGACATGATTGGTTCTTACAATTGAGTAGAAGCTCATGATGTGGAGATTTGTGGTAGGTAAGGTACAACTAGGCTTTATTTAAATCATAAATTTAAAATATCACAAAGGTATTGTTTCTTTCTTTAAATGCATTAACCCCTGATGTTTACATTTATAAAAATGGAAATTTGTGTGCATTATAAACACAGTGAATATTTATCAGACCAGTGATAAGTTTCAGATATAACTTTAGCCTAAACAAATCCTTTATGACCAATACATTTAAGAAAAGATGCTTTACCATTTTTTTAAGTCTTGAAGAGTTTTATATTCTTCACAATCAGAAGAAATGTAAAAGGAAAAAATTAAGTTGACATCACACTGATTTCAAATCAACCAATCAGAAAGTAAGACTGAACAGTCCGGTACTGTGTACCATGAAAAGATTTAGGGTTGGCACACAGTTCCAGGAAGGGATGCCTGCTGTTTTGTTTCAACAAGCACAGTTACCAACTGTTTGCTTGTTGACACAAATTAGCACGCATTTACCAACTTGATGAGATGAATGTGCCATTGTTAAATCACATACATTAATTCAATATGTGACTGAAGCACACTCAGCTCTGGTAAACTCTGCTCCGCCAGCTATTCTCAGTAATCCATCTTTGCGCTCCGCATGCTCAATTCAATTCAATTCAGTTTATTTATATAGCGCCAAAATCACATCTCATGTCATCTTAAGGCACTTTACAGTTCAACC
>NW_015154142.1:0-1219 GCF_000732505.1 Cyprinodon variegatus | reverse complement strand
TATTGCCCCTGGACTAAAGACCAAATACTTAAAAAAAAGATTTAATGATGATATGTGCTGGAACAGTCATAGTGACTGATAGGTCCCTTGGACCCGCTTATGTTTTTTTGTTCCAGGTCTGTTTTAATAGGATTTGAAAATCAAGGTAATAGCTTCAGTGTTATGGAGATAGGATCACATTTTTCATCTGCTGAATCGTATTATTATTATTATTTTCATTAAAAATATAAATAGGTAATGACCCTGACTTATGAATATAAATTGACCTAATATTCCAAAGAAAAGCTTTTTTGTTGCTTTCTTTGATGGTAAGTCATTTCTTTTACTTTTAAGTAAATATATATATTTTTTTACGTTTTTATTAGATCTAATTTTCATACCAAAAATAACCCATCTATTTTCAGGTAGAACAGCATAAAATTTAAATAAAACAGGTAATGTGGACATTTCAATTCATTCAGGTTCTGCAAGGCTTTCTCAATATAAATTTATAAACTATTAGTATGTTTTTGTTACATGCTCCTCAGTGCCCCTATGAAACCACAATGCCCCTCTGGCAACGTAGTCTAGAACCACGGCTGGTTTCTAGGACCCGCCTCCCTTCAAGTGCTTCCTCTCTTGTTTTGGTAGATCTCATTTGCTCTAGTTTTTTTCTACCATCTCTTACAAGAGAGGACAAAAGACAACAGGTGTGTGACACAACTGATAAATCCATTGTGAGGTTGTCGCTGCTGCAGCCAGCTGGGGTCCTTCCTGTTGGGCAAAAGGTAGCCTCCTCCAGATCTGTACCCAGCTTAGTTTTCACGTCACCTTCTGGAACATCATCTGCCTCTTTTTCCTCCTTCTATTTTGGGACATAAATACCCTGACACCAAAGTTCCCTCCAAGCTGCACACTTTCTCACTGCTGACATTTTTAGCACACAAGAAAACCTATGTAGTGCATAAAATAAAATCCAACATAAACTGCAATTTGATTAGACCAGAAATGTTTTCGTTTCCTGCAGCATTTTGGATCCCAACATCAGTCGTTCACTCATTTTCCAACTTAAAATCCACAACAAATTGAGAACAGCAAATCTTTATTATTTATATAATATTTCCCAAGCCGAACGACATGCGCTGGAAAAATATATTAAAGAGTCCCTTGCCACGGGGTTGATTAGACCATCTTCCTTCCCTCTCGGGGCTGGTTTCTTTATTGTGGCTAAGAAAGATTA
>NW_015154141.1:6314-7858 GCF_000732505.1 Cyprinodon variegatus | reverse complement strand
AGAATATGTATAAATTTGAAATAGTCCAATTTTCTTCAGTTAAAAAAGAAATGTTTGCCTTTATTAACTGTTTCTATCCTCTAGAGTTTTCCAGACTTATGTGAGACGATTAGTGATTATGATTGATAACATTTCAAATTATGAATTAGCTCAGAGATTCTACATTCACAGTCTAAGTTGGCCCTTATGATTTTCAAATATTCGTTCCTGTAAATGGATTACTTAGATCCATTATTCAGATAGTTCTATATCAAAACAATGAAAACATAAATATGTCTGAAAACTATTTTATTTTAATTTTCTTTCTTCTTGCATTTCCATCATTAGAGTAATTCTAACAGAGATTTTCTTGTATATTCTAAAGTGTGTTTTTGTAATTAAGATTTTTTACACATGGCCAATATTTTTGTTTGATTCTACTCATTTAGTAAGTTAGCTCCAGGAGCGATTCTAGGATCAGATGTTCAGGGGTGCTGAGCACCCAGGGAGCTGTCTGGACAGGCAAGATTCATTTCAATGTTTTCTACATTTTCAACACATCGTATCTTAGACTTTTGTTTTTGTCTTCCTGTGTTATTGTCTTCTTGGACGAGCTGTTCCGAAACTTTTCTGGCTTTTCCTGACCTTGAACCTCGCTCTTCTTCTTCCCCTTGCAATCCTAAAATGGATCATATTTAACAAGGTAAATATATACAGTTGTGCTTGAAAGTTGAAAAGATGAATTCACAACAGTAATTCTAATAACAAGAAACTGAAATAAATTCTTAATAAAAACATACAAAATTATGATTTGATTGAAATATTGATTTTGGGTATTGATTTTAAAATTAATAATGATTTTTAATTTAAAAATTTCATTTGTATCATTTTGACTATGAAGAAATATATTTCAGATATAAATATACATTTACTCAAGCTGATAAATGTCAAAATGACCACTTAAAATATGTAAACATGTTTAGGTATATAAAACTTAATTCTTACTAGTATCATTTTGTTTTTTGTTCTTTTACTTTCTAAAATTTAGTTTCTGCTGCAAAAATGTAATTTAGAAAATGTACTATTAAAGTTCAGTCTAGGAGTTATACTTCAGCAATCTTATCTAGGTGTTACTTTATTGTATGTCTTGTACCATATCTGTTGGTTGTTCTGTTATTTTTACATGTCTTTGCAGGTGATGAAGCAGACTGAAGATATTTTAATGTTATCTCCTCTTTCTTTCATCTTTTCTCCTTTTATTCTGTTTTTCCTTCCCTGTTCTACTCACATTGCAGTGTCCATATAAACTGGAATACTCCCTACATAATTATAATAAATCAATTTATAAAAAAAAATGTACAAATTATTTTTTCTGTAATTTTGTATAAAATTGAATAAAATTTCATCTTTAATTAATTTACATCAGAAATATTTTCAATAGTAAATTTTCTTTTGATCCATCGTTTCTCTAAACTGTCTCCCTTCAGTTTTATAACCAATAAAATCCATAAACACATGCTGTCCCGTTTCAGGAATGTTGCTACTTTCACATAAACCTGCTGCAT
>NW_015154141.1:1792-3100 GCF_000732505.1 Cyprinodon variegatus | reverse complement strand
ATTTCACCACTGAGTAAAAGCCTTATACTGTGTTTTACGTGTGATTGTTTTCAGCATGAGACATAGATGGGCTGCGATGGAGAGAATCCTAGAATGATCCAGCCAGGCTTTCATAATGATGTTGTTCCACCAAACTGCGAGTGTCCAGCATCATCCACTCAGCTAGTAAGCAGTGTACTTCTGGAAGATGACCCAGCACCATTTAAGTGAAAAATGGAGGACAAATTAGCAGATCATGGCTTGTCTACAGCGAAAAGAAGGACAGTGTTATTTATTTTTGCCGTCGCCTTTTTGGAACCACAGGAAGGAACAATCAGCTAAGTGAGCTTAGTGCTTGGAAAAAATCTTTAATTTCTTTTGAGACAGCATGAAAAGTCAGCTGAGTACAAAACATAGAGAGGAAAACAACAATAAAAGGGACAAGAAGAGAGGGAAAAAACGTAAAACAAATAATGTATGTCTATTCTATAAAAGTTTCCGTATAATATGTCTGTATTATCTTCTCAATTCAGAGGCCCCCCTGCCTGTCTTTGCCCCAGGGCCCCAAATTTCTTAAATTCGCCCCAGCCGCTATTCTTGTGCGTAGTGTGACAGAACTCTCTCCTTCAAGTTGGACTTGATCCAGCGACCTAAGGATATCCTCTAATGTTCTCTACAGTTCTCCACTCTACCAACTGAGCTATCGAAGGTGGAGAACAGATACCACTCAGCAGTAACACGCATCTACACACCTGGCATAGAAGAAACATTTGCTAGATGTATCTTCCGGAAGATCTTGCCATATTAGGCCCCTACATCGATAGATCTTAGGTGGCTACTTATAGTCTTCCCCAGTTGTCCTTTAATGTTTTACCCTTGATTCACATAAACTGCTTTATCTTAGCGTCTTCTGTTCCATCACAAACTCAAACCTTTCTAGGCAGTCTGCTTATTCCTACAATGTCAGTTGCACTATAAAATCATAGAGTCCCCCCTCTTAGTCTGTCAAAAAGGCAGATTGAGTCTATCTGTGACCAAGTGAAATGCATAATTTTCTGGAAAGCAGATCAGCCAGATAAGAGGTGAAACATTACAAGCAGTTGGCCTGCTAGGAATTAATTCTGTTGAACAAATGGTTCTCCCACAATAGGAAAAGTCGTACTCTGTCCAGCCTGTGTGGTTGCAGCTGACTGGTCATCACCTGCAATAAAACGGCACAAGGAACATGCCCTATCATGTGTAAACATCTGACCCCTCCTGGTTTCCAAGCAAGATGCCGGCGCGTGAACAACACGAGGCTCATCATCTCACCTTATTACCTCCCAAGGG
>NW_015154141.1:0-1170 GCF_000732505.1 Cyprinodon variegatus | reverse complement strand
CAACATCAACAGGACTCTAAGAGCCTTCGTTGCAAACTTGATGAAGTTGTGGAAAACCAACCCTTGAGGCCAATGACAAGACACTTGAACAAGTCTCCATTAAATGTGGCATATACCAAGGAGAAGTGCTGTTCCCACTGCTTTTCTGCATAGGTCTGAACCCCTCTCTGTGAGGAAAAGGGATCGGACACAAAATTCAACCAAGGCAGGTCAGTGATGTTTGAATGCAGTTTATTTCAGAAGTGTGTTTGTTGAGCGGGGCTGGAGCTCAGAGGTCCAGGGATGGGCAGAGTTTGAGAGGAGCAGGCTGGCAGGCTTCAGGCAGATAGGCAGGCAGAATGTGTGGGGCTTTACTGGGTTTGTGATCCAGAGGGAGGAAGACAAGCAGCCCGGGCCAGACAGATTCCGAGATCCAGAGGTGGAACAGATTGGACATCAAGGCAAGCTGGCAGAGGCAGAATGGGGTTAGGCAGGCTCGGTATCAGAAGGCAGAATGAGTCAGATAACAGAAAGGAAGGAAGGCAGGTAAACAAGATGATGCTGGATTAGTTTTACCGGTTTGGTACAAGATAATCTGGCCCTAATGACTGGTTTGAGGGCTGGTTATATAGTGATGGAAAGAGCATTCCTGATTATATAACTGGCATAATCGATTTCCACGAAGTACCAGGATGTTGTAAAAGGTCCTTGATGCCATCCACTGGAAAAGTAAACACTGCTCATCATTATACTACATTGCTAGGCAATAATCCCAAGCACATCTACAAGTCAGTCAAAACTCAGATATGAGGAGGATTTTAAAACATTCTAGTGGCCTAAGTTTTTAGATTTATGTCTCGCTTAAATACCATTGTTAGATTTAAAGAAGTACAATTGCATCATAGACCCTAATTAACATCACTGGGAGGGGTGTTTTTTACATAAAAAATAGGCAAAAATTACAGTCAAAAAGTCTAAAAGGTCAAGGGTTTATTTGTAGTGTTAAAAGCTAAAACATGTCTGTTGGGTTTTTAATCCAGAGAAATGTGAGTTTAAAAGATTAAAAGGAAAATGATCAACACAGAGACAGGATTTTGTGACGTCAGCGTGTGCCGGGTGGAGAGAAGAATGCTGGCTTGGAAAGCCATCACCTTCTCCCACACATCCCTTCATGGCCAAGCCTTTTATTAA
>NW_015154140.1:4903-6068 GCF_000732505.1 Cyprinodon variegatus | reverse complement strand
TCCAGAAATCACTTTGGAGAGTGACATTGCTGTTTTCTCAGATTTTTTCTTTTTTTTTATATATGAAATAGTTTTGTTTTTTTCAATTCTGCATACAAATGTTTGGAGGGAGGGGCTGCTCAGTGGGGCAAAGGGTAGAACTACTGCCTTTCAGCAAGATGGTTCCGGGTTTGATTCCTAAACCAGGGTCTTTCTGCATGTAGTTTGCATGTTCTCCCTGAGCATGCGTGGGTTCTCTCCGGGTACCCCGGCTTCCTCCCACAGTCCAAAAACATGACTGTCAGGTTAAATGGTTTCTCTAAATTGTGAGTGTGAATGGTTGCTTGTCTCTGTGTTGCCCTGCGATGGACTGATGACCTGTCCAGGGTGGACCTCGCCTCTCGCCCGTAGACAGCTGGGCATTAGGCACCAGCACCCCTTGTGACCCCGCTTGGGATAAACGTGATGGAAAATGGATAGTTGGATGTTTGGAGAGAAGCAAAACATTACCATATTTCCTGGACTATACATCTCACTATAAGCCACACCCACTAAGTTATTTTCTAAAAACTGGAAACATACAAGCCACACTGGGCTATAAGCCATTGAAATCTGCTGAACTGTCTCCCACTTAACCTGTAGGTGGATCTCTACATAGAGCCCCTGGAGTAAGGACAAATAGCAATGCTGGCTCCCTGTGTGACTGTCACTACCCAATGTCACTACCAGATCTGTCCCGGAGGCATGATCCGTACCATTAGCTCATTTGTGCAACAAGATATATATCTGGTCGCCCCTTGATTTTATTTAGTAAAAAAGACCTAAATTATATTTTTCGCTCCCCCCAAAAAAGTAAGCGTATGGGAGAATTATCCCCCTGAATTAACCACCCTGAAAAGCTATGCATTTTCAGGGGTGACGTGATATGAACAGAAAACTACCACCTCAGAGTTGCTCGTCAGAAAAAAAAAAAAAAAGTTTGCTAGTCAGGGCAGATGCTAATTCTGCCTCCGGCAGAAATGAAGTGACTTTTCATTGGTGATTCTTGAATCGCCCTTTATTATTTCCTTTTTTTCTTTTCCGGATTGTTGTTGTTTTTCAGCTTCTTATTTTAATAGCTTTTAAATTAAAAGGCCAATTTATTGTCGGTAAGGTTTATCACAGGCACACTCAGTAGAGTTAGACA
>NW_015154140.1:0-2568 GCF_000732505.1 Cyprinodon variegatus | reverse complement strand
CAAAACAAAAATTTTCCAAAACACACTGACCCAGGCAAATTAAAGCGCAGTGAACCAACATAACTGTTCCACCAGAGGAAATTCATTTGAAAAGCGCAGGAGACAGAAAAAAAAAAAAATCCATAAATAAACCTGTAATGAAATAAAAATTAGATTACAGGGAGTTTGAGGACCAAAATTTATAAAAAAAAATAAAATAAAAGCACAGAAATATAGTTAAAAGATAACATATGCATATCTTTTTTCTAACACTTTTTTTTTTAAACACACCAGCCTCCCTACAATTCAAAATTTCCCCACTTCCTTGTTGGGCCTTTGGCTGGTCCTTAGCTGGTCCTTGGCTGGCCCTTAGCTGGTCCTTGGCTGGCCCTTAACTGGTCCTTGGCTGGCCCTTAGCTGGTCCTTGGCTGGTCCTTGGCTGGTCCTAGGCTGGCCCTTGGCTGGTCCTTGGCTGGTCCTAGGCTGGCCCTTGGCTGGTCCTTGGCTGGTCCTTGGCTGTGCAACACACAGACACTCATATTTTGGCATCTTTGTGAGTTCTTAACTTGGTAAAAAATGCCTCCCAACAAAGACTCCCAATGTTGTGATATGAACATACCATCATATCTCTATAAAAAGGTAAAGTCTGTCTCACGATCTAGTTGCTCTATGTCTGCGATAAGGGTCAATCCTTGATATCAAAACTGTGGAAAAAATCACCTAATTTCTGGGAAATTTGCCTATTTTGCATGAACAAATGAAAAAGCAGATAACTGAGGAACTGTAAGCCCAAATTACATGCATGATTCATTATTTGAAAGCTAAGACCTTCTAGTTTCTCAATATATACATGAAAATTTGGTGAGTAAAACACCCATGCTGCTTTAAGCCCAGGCTGTATCAATTCAAACATGACTCAAAGATGTTTTTTTTATTCTCGAAAATAATAAGAATTTTTGAACAGCAGTAATAAAGACATGCTTGCTTGCTGTGTCATGCTACATTTAGACATGCTGCTATAATTTTGCTTTGGTGCTCACTATGTCCATAAAATGAACTAGGTGGTTGAAGTGTGGAGAATCTAAGCTTTCCAATGATGTCTAACATGTCTATATTTGTAAACATTTACCAGTGTAATTTTCATGCATTCTGAGTTATTTTTTCTAAACGCTTAAACGGGTCGCCGGCGGTGGGTTTTGAGACGTTAAACTGTCTACCTGGCAGTGTTTTAGACTCACAGAGAAAAAAATTTGTGACACAGGAACTGACCAGTTCCAGGGGATTTTGTTAGCTTTCTTAGGTTAATATACCTCAAGAACCAGAAATTAAGGAAAACTATTAAATTCAGTTGATTTATGAAAAAAACATTTGCAACACATGTACCTTCAGGGCAAATTGAAAAGACAATTTATTCAGATATTCCAGTCTGATTGGTTAAAACTTTCCTAAGGAAAACGAGCTAATTACATTCAACTATTGACATAAAAAAGACACATAGAAGTACTGATCTATAAATACTTTCTATGTATTTATAGGTAACAGTACCTAGCTCCACAGGTGCCTCTGTCAAAGAAAGAAACAGTTAAGTAGTTAAACTCAGGATAACCTGACTCACTCTAAATGGAGCCTAGGCAGAAGTTCAACTGAATAAACTGATTACTTACCCTCATTCACCTCCGAGATCAGCTTTCGAATACACTTCCACGAAGCCCAATCAGCATCCAGAGTTCATCTTAAAGGAAAAGTTTGGTCAACAAGGAATATCCATTGGGTCGTTATTTATACCTAAAACTAATAATTCTGCTGTAACTTAATGAATTAAGCGTTAATTAGTAAAAAAAAAAAAATGTTTTGTCGTGATCACTGAGTCTGGGAGCGGCCATTTTTGCCCAAATATAGTAACACCTCACTCCTGACATCTTCCGGCAGTGACGTCACAGTGCGGTAAGCCTAGCACCATTTTCCCCGCTTTACAAGCAAAATCAATGGAAACTACTAGACATATCTGCGAACAACAATAATTATTAAAGATTTCATTATTGAAATTCACCAGAGCTATAGTTAAACTGACAATGCCCACATGCATGGCTGTTGGAATACATCGGGTAAAAGTGAAAAAAAAAAAGAGTTATTCCACCTTTCTGATTTCTGATCTTCTACGCACGGGTTCGTCATTGGATTGCCAACTTGAAGAGGGAGAATTTGCCATCAAACTTCTGGCCAATATGTAGCCAACAATTGGAAGAAGAATGTTTTCAGGATGACTCAGATAATAGCGCGTTGTGACAAACACCAGATACAGCACTGGGACTTGATCAACAGCCGATACCGCACAAACCAGTAAGTGGCAGTAGTGTTCTTTGACAAACATGGATGCCTCCAGTAAAGCACAATAAAATGAGAATTACTCTTATTAAAATCACATCATTTATCGAACAGTATAATAATTTCATATTTAAAGTATTTTCAGAAGTTTGAATTTCCCTTTAAAATATCTGAACTGAACTCAGTTCTTCTGAAGGTGTCAGAACTCAGTTGATAGTTAGAGATGCTTTATGAACAGAATACAGAATCAGACACTACATTTTT
>NW_015154139.1:4362-6070 GCF_000732505.1 Cyprinodon variegatus | reverse complement strand
CTAAAATGGCGTCTTAGCAACAAATGTCACGTGACTGGCGGAGACCGATTAAAGATTAAAGACTTGCATATGAAGTAATGCCAAAAAAATTGCAGAAAATATATGTTTATATATATTGAAAGTCATTTTAATTGCCTTAACAGAACAGTAATTGGCACTGGAGAGTCACAGCACATGATATTTGGACACTTTATTTTGGAAATCTTATATAAAGGTTTTGCCACTGATGTCTTAAAAAATGATAAATTCTTTAAATTGTAACTGGTTTTGCTCTGTGAGGAAAATATCTAAATAACCGCATGTTTAAGAATATTAACTTTGATGTATCTAAATATTTCTTGGGGCAGGACTTTTCCAGGGATAGCTACAGCTCCCCCTTTTGGACGCCACTACAAAGGAACCATTGATTAAAGCAATAAAGAATTATTTACGCATTTCTCTTCTTCTACATATTATTCTTTTTCAAATTATAAAAATTTTTAACAGTTTAATGTAGTTTAACTTAAGATGTTATGGTTAAGATTTGAAACTAGCGTATGGCTGGCATTGTTAGCCGCTAAGACAGTTAGCATCATTTATTTTATTTTATTTTACTCCAACAAGAAAACTAGCATTGACCCTGAATTATTATCTCTTTATTATTATTTTACTTTTGAAACAAATGTTCAATATAGCAGAAAAAGGCCAAGATGTGTGTTTAAAAACGGCTGTTTGTGTGTGTTAGCATGCGCCCAATTACCAGCTAGTCTTTCAGCTAGCGTGAGCGCGTGCACGGAAGGCCGGTAGTCGGGCGCGTGCTGCGCCTGTTGAGCGGCCTGCTGGTGCAGGTTATACATGGCGCTGAGGGAGTTCATGGCGTGCAGGGAGTAACCGTTCACCCCGTAGTGCTGCATGATGGGAGGTCTGCACCTGCGGAGGAGAGGAGGAGAAAGGAGGAGAGGAGGAGAAAGGAGGAGAGGAGGAGAAAGGAGGAGAGGAGGAGAAAGGAGGAGAGGAGAAAGGAGGAGAGGAGCTGTGAGATTTCCTGATGAGGAACAAACGGACATTCACGGTTTTATTAGAACTAAATGACAGCAGGGGCCCCTATAGGGGCTCCCATGGGCTCCCAGGGACCAGCGCATTTTATTGTGCTCACTCGCGACTCAAATGTTATCCATTAACATCCAATTATCGCTTTGTTCATTTCATTAATTATACAAAAGACTTTTAATTGCTGTAATTATCGCTGTGTTCCGTAATGAACCATGACGGATGTTTTATTCAGGAACGGATTCAGCGCATAGAGCTCCAATCCCCACAGAAAGATATCAAAGCGCCGCTGAAAGATCAAAGCACCGCTGAAATGTTGGGGAAATAAAACATAATCTGATTTGTTCCGCGTCTCGGCTGTAGAACCCGATAACCGAATCATTTCAGACTCTGACAGAAACATCATTTTTCTCTTTCGATCTTTTCATGATTATTAATTCAACCAAACCTTATTTTTTATGTATTAAAAATCATTTTAAGTTTAGTTTTCTGATCCCCTGATTAACTGAAGCCAGAACACGATTGGATGAAACAGGCAGGAATTGATCATTTCTAGAGACCGAATAAATAAATCAATGTTACTTGTATTAAAAATGAATAATAAAAAAGTAGAGCCCATAAAAACGCTAGAAATTAAATTTTAATTAAGTCATTTCTTCTTAAACTTAGTGGATTTTTT
>NW_015154139.1:0-2754 GCF_000732505.1 Cyprinodon variegatus | reverse complement strand
AAACTTTAACTTTATCTCTTAGTAAACTTCACCTAAAATGCAGCTTTAATTCATCCAATAAATAATTAAAATGTTTATCCTTACTTTCTTCTATTTTACTGTTTAATTCATGAAAAACACTTTGAATCATCTTCGTACTAAATTTGCTTTGCAAATTAATGACCGATAAATTGAATTTAAATGCTCTTTTCTAAGCTAAACATATTTAAATCATATCCAGTTATATTTTAAAACATAGACACTCAAATAACATAAATATATAAATGCAAAACAATCATTGTTATTAAATTATTACATTAAGAATAAGCCGCAGATTGAATCAATTATGCAAGTTGATGAAATATTAAATTTTTTGTTTCCATGCAGTAACTTTATTTCTTATAAAACGTCTGATAATAAGATTATTTATTACATAGTAAAAAAAAAAAAAAAATAGAGTATCGGCTTTTAAACGACATAATTTTTCTTTATTTAAAAAACTTTATTTGAAAAGATCAAACTTTAGACAATAAAACCAAAATAAACCAAAAACAGAAAAGAATAATTTTTTCATGCAGTTACCTTTAACAGGTTGATGGTTCTGGTTCCTCCTCAGAGACAGAGACAGTCCAACTTCCGGTCCAACTCGACGTTTCTCCACTTTTTTAATTTTTTTAACCAAACCGGCTCCTATCAGCGGCTCAGACTCGCTTTCACCTTCAAGTCCAACTCGGGTCGCGCGCTCCTTCTTATTTCCCCTCTGATCTCTCCGCGTCTCGCGCCAGCGGTGGGAAACCGCCATCTGCTGGTGCGCGTGGCTTTTTAAGGAGAGCCCCACGAGGGCTGTTCGGCCTTTTGATTGGCTCCGCGGCCTGTCAGCAGCGTGTGACGTCCTGACTGATTTTTTTTTTTTTTTCCAACCATGATAAATTTTGGCTTTTTATCTTCAATAACCCCCCACCCCCCCTCCTTCTACTTCTTATCCCTTAATTCGTATTTATTTATTTATTTGTGTAAAGTTGACAAACAACCCGAAAATATACACTAAAAACAACAAAAAACATTTTTTTTTTCATTTACTGAATCATATTAAGTTACTTTAACACAATTCTTTCTTGTTAGCAGATTAGGATATAAAACAATTGTGTTAAAGTAACTAAATGTGATTAAGTAAATGCCAAAAAAAACCTAAAAAGGTTTTTTTGAAGTTTTTATCACTGCTTTTATCACCTTTATTAAGGCTGCACTTTAAAAAATGAAAAGGTCTAGACAGCTAAACGAAATTTCTTTTTTCTATACAGCTGTAGTTACAAAATGACAAAATAAAAGTCTAAAAACGGTCGCCTTACTTTTTTGAGTGTAATTGCTGCATTTAATCGGAATGAAACTTGTTTTTTTAAGGTAAATTCTTAAAAATCTTCAGGCTGATAAGATTGTGAATGTGCCCCCCCTCCCTGTTTTTTTTTTTTCATGCCAGAGGACAGAAAGCAGCAGCTCACACCGAACACTGTGTTTGTTTTTCGGCCCATAGATGCGGGGCGCTGCCTCTCCGCTCTCTGCCGGGGCCTGCACTGATTCTGGGATGGGAAAGACAAGACGCCCCCCCGCACACCCCCTTAAAAAAAGAAAGAAAAAAGGCAGAAAAAAAGAGGCTGTCTTGAAATGACTGCGGGTAAGAGGATTAGGGCAATAATACTCTTCTCTTCTTGAAGGGTTTTTTTAGAGAGGATTTCTTCTCCCGGAGCAAAACCGTTTAGGTGGAGAATTAAGGGCAGCGCAGCAGCCTTTCAATGTAAAGCTTGCATATTTTTTTCTTTTTTGGTGAGAGATTCCCTGAGAACGTGCATCGACCTTTAGTTTCAAATATCCACCAATGTTCAATCATTCTCAGCAGAAGCTAAAACATTTATTAAAATCAATCAAATTAGTTCTTGTGCGTCAAAGCGCACATCTTTATAAAAAGTTAAAATGCTGATGGAATATTGTGGATTTATTCATCTATTGTTAATTATAAGTCAATTATTTTCAGGCAAATCTCTGTTAACATAATTTAGAAATTTGTATTTTTTAATTGTTGGAACATATTTTGATTTATAATTATGCTTTTAATAAATGTCTTTGTGAAAATCACAAATAATATTTTTTTTCTCGTATTGGGTTGATGCAAAAATTAAAATATTTCCTTTTTTACTTTTATCGTTATATTATCTGCAGCTTGCTCTATGTTTGCTTCAAAGTCTTTTAAAAAAATGAGGAAAAACCCTCAAAGTGGTGCGCCTCTCTGGTTCTGTCGCTCCGGCATTGCGCTCCTATCACTCGGGGTTTTCTCCGAGCCTCTGAGAGAGAAAGAGGATTAACTTGTGAACCAATGGAAATAAGAACTTAAACGGGAGGTAAATCTGGCCACTGTCTCTTTGTGAGCACCGTCTCTAAAGCAATTAAAGCGAGAAAGAGTTTTCTTCTCAGCGCCTCTCCACCTAAAGCTCCTTAGAGCGACCAGAGCTGTCCAGCGCATCGGATGGGTTTATGCCCCCCCCCCCCTCTTTTCTTACATACTCACTGCCTAACGCAAAAAATAAAGATTTTTATTTTTACCTTTCACAAACAATAAGACCACACAATCAGATGGTAAAAATCGATCGAATCAAGGGAGAATTGAGCTTTATTCCAAAACTTTGTTCACTTCTTTGCACATGTTGGGAGGGGGGATTTACCATTAGGCCCCGTCCACACAAAGTCAAAACGAACACGAAACGCTAATATTTTCCAGAACGT
>NW_015154138.1:4093-6070 GCF_000732505.1 Cyprinodon variegatus | reverse complement strand
CCCGTAGACACCAGGAGATAGGCACCAGCACACCTCGCCACCCCACTTGAGATTAGCATGACGGAAAATGGATGGAAGAAATAATAGAGTAAATATCACCAAAATGTTTTACTCACTTGAGCCTGGAGATTAAATCCATTGAGCACCGGAAAAGAGATAAAAATGAATGAGATTATAGTTTTAGAGAAACTTTATCGGATCTGATCCTGGAATAGCCCCCCCCCCGCTGCTCACCTGGTTGACATGGTCCAGTTTGGGACAAGGTCTTCCACCATTGTACGGCTTTTCTCTGAGCCACTTTGAACGAACTTTGACCCCGCTGCCGCACGACTTGCTGCAGCGAGACCAGTTGGACCATTCACTTAATTTGCAATCGGATGGACAGGGGATGATGCAAGCCTCCTCGATATACCCTGTAATCGGTCACAGGTGTCAGCGAGCAGCCTCGGCTTTTTTCAGAAAGACTCAACAGAACTTTTAGAATCAAGATATTAACATGGAAATTAATACTTCACAGCCCCAAACAACAGATATTTATAGATGAGGCTTTCTTGTTGTTGTTGTTTTCAGTACCCTCAACATTCGGCTGGTTGAGTGAAACTAAAACAAAGTTAAGATGATGAAACGTCTTGGTGATCTATGTAAATCTATGTAATTATATCTAGAACAGATTAAAAAACAGACTTAAATCAGAGGCAACAGGATTTTTGCTCAGTTTCTGAAGACGTCTCTGACATTTATCCAGATTTGTCAGCTTATGACAGTTGATGTTTGGTCAGGAAGTAATTTTCCTCAGGGGGTGCAGTGAAAATTGTGTTGTTTTTTTAGATAAAAACCTATGAGCCTAAACGCCTATTTAAAATACAATAAAATAAATAAGTAAATAGATTGACATATACTACTTATTGCCATATACACTTCAGTGGAACCTGGGTCAGTAGCACAGAGACATCATCAGTTCTCAGGTAAATATCTGCGCTTTTAATAACACTATGACAGCATAGATGTGGTCAGCTGGCAGGAACCTGAGTCACTTTGTTTATGTCACATTGGCTCCAAAATCCTTTATCGCAAACCACAAGAAAATAATATTATTATACTATTTAAACATTATTGAACAGTTCTTCACATCCATTACAAGAAGAACACAGGATCAAAGTAACACTCTAAAATACTATGGTTACATTAAACTGCATGGATAGATATGAAAGTGTGCGGCGGCTCCATGCTATAACTTTGAGCTACAGGCAGGGGGCCCTTCCTGGTTACAGGTGTGCAAATGTTCAGGTGCGCCCTGAGGTCAGAGAGATAAAGTCTCTAATAAGTGGAGGAATCCTAAATGAGTTTCTGTGCCATATTTCCTCCACGTTTCTGTCATTAGATTATTTAAATTTACGAGTCTGCTGCCGCAAGCAGGATACCTCTTTTACTCACCAACCACTAGCTGGCTTGACGTTGCCATGACAACGTAACTTAGAACTATATTATTCAGTCACACTGGTTGGTAAAAGCAGTGGCGCCTCCATAAATGTTTCATAGGGGGGGCTAGATGGGGCTAATAGAAATCTTGGGGTGGCCACTGAAACTAAAAGCCATAATTTCAGGGTTTGAATCTACCACTGTAGTAAACCTGCCTGTAATAATAAAGACTTTAGGAAACATCTACTCATATCTTGGTTTATTGTGTGATTTATAATGTTACGTCACTTGCTCTGCATAATGGGATGAAATGCTGAACTGATGCTACTATAATTTACACTGGCCAGTGGTGTGGCTAGTTGGGTAGCCAGTGGGGTAGCCAGGGCATTGCACAGGGTGGCAAGGCCACCCCCTGGTGGCGCCACTGAGTAATAGCTCTAATGTTGAGCTGTATCAATAAAGATAACATATCGTTTTATCATTATCTCCCTTTTATCTCCTCTTTCTTTCATCTTTTCTCCTTTTCTTTCTGTTTTTCCTTTCCTGTTCTACTTACAT
>NW_015154138.1:0-1052 GCF_000732505.1 Cyprinodon variegatus | reverse complement strand
TATCAAAAAAGTACTCCAGAGTGTTGTTCAGCATGGGGGTGAGTAGAAAATGAAGGCTAATCATGTTTTGGGTGTACTATTCCTTTAATGAATCACAAATCATCGGTACAAAGATGCTGTTTGAAAAGGGATTTCAGGGGACCAGCCAAGGGCCCATCAAGGAAAGTGGGGAAACTTTGAATGGCTACTACTGTAGAAGGAAAATGTAGGTCTACAGAAAGACTGATCAGGGCTAATCTTTTATAGGTCTAGTGTCAGATAATGGGAAGCAGAATCGAGATCTCCTATGGCTGGGTCTAAAAAAACCCAGGCCATAAAGCTTATAAACAGGACCGGTGGCAGAGGGCAGCCATGTCAGAGTCCAGTATGCTCTGGGCAGAGGTCTGCCTCAATGCCATGGTGTGAACAATCCTCCTGAGCCTCTTGAACAGTGAACTATGAGGGACATGGTCCACAGCGAGATAAAAACCACCTGAAGACAAGGTTCAACCATCAGCTGGACTCTCCTCTACAACACAATGGCAATGTCATTCCTGGAAGGCTGAGAACGGTGATCCCCCTATAGGTGGAACAAAGCCTCCACCCCATCTTGCCAGTCCAAAGGTACTGTCTCTCTGGACTATGAGGGAAACTTCAAAGACACATCAACACGATTCTCTTTCCTACTATTCTGTCTTTTTCCAATTAGAAAAGTCATGAATAAATCTAGCTGACCTTAATCAGGAAACATTTACTCTGATTTAAGTTCAGTGGTTTGGAAGTAAAGGTTATATCTCTTTTATTTCAGTAAAGGCCATAAATAGGGGGTTTCAGCTGTATGCAATCTAGAACATTGTACTAACCTACTAGTATCCTCTTGCGGGTCCTGACGCCCACGCAGTCTGCTGTGCAGGTAGAAAACTTGGACCAGTTACTGAGCTGACAGTCATCCTGACAGGGAAGGTGGCACAGCTGGGTGAGGGGCGGCATGGGGGTGCCAAGCTGAAGGCAAGCCTCGATGTCCGCTTGACCGCCATCTAGCTTTCGGCAAGAAACGGCTGTGGGGAGAAAAT
>NW_015154137.1:5744-6076 GCF_000732505.1 Cyprinodon variegatus | reverse complement strand
CAAACTCCATGCAGACAGACCCTGGGCCGGGGATCAACCCAGAACCTTCTTGCTGCAAGGCAGCAGTGCTACCCCCTGCGCCACTGAGCAGCCCGGCAGAAAAGCAGTTCACCTTAAATTATCTTTGTCTTCTAAGAAATTTTTACACACAAAAAAATTTTAAAGATTTTATTATACAGACCAATCACTAACGACTTCAAAGAAACTTAAATGGGGAAAAAGGAAAAAAAAAAACAACTGCAAAAAAATCCCAATTATATTACTAACTGTAGTTCTGCACTCCACCAGTAGGTGGTGACTAGGGATGGAACGGTTTATGAAAACCGTCCGAA
>NW_015154137.1:0-1593 GCF_000732505.1 Cyprinodon variegatus | reverse complement strand
CTACTAACACCTGTGGCTTTTACTGAGATAGTAGACTAAGACCAGATCAGACATCTTTTTAAATTAGAACAAAATTTCATCATGATTTCCCTTTTTTTGTTTCCTACAGCTGTTGAGTTGCACAATCACCCAGTTAGTGAACAGAATATCCACTGGTGTGATTTATTCTCAGCTTCTCTTGTCATTTATTAGAACATTAGTGAACAAAAAGCACCAATTAGACCAAAAATCAACCGAAACAGAGAAACTCTTGTTTAGGGATAAACCCTACGTTAATGACAGAGTGACTAAAAGAATTCCTAAAACAGGAAACATAAAAGAAATCCTACAAAAAGTTCTAAAGGGCACAGAAACCATGTGAATAAGGTTCTGTGGTCAGACTTTCTGCAGCAAGAAACACTGTTAATCGCCATAAAATCATCATTCCTACAGTTAACTACGGAAGTGGCAGCATCATGGTCTGGGAAGGACTTTTTTCAGGAGCAGGGAAGATTAATAGAGATAAATATTCTGGATTAAATGCAATTAAGGTCAGCAAAATACCTAAAACTTTGCTAAAAAATACAACCATAGTGATCAAAGCATCTTCTTCACTGGAAAAATGATCTAGAAATAAGTAAAAATTTCTTAAATTCAGGGTATTTACCCTGAATTTAAATACGTAAATGAAATAGTTTGCCAATGGAATGAGTAAAATAAGATAACGTCTCTTTTACCTCAATCCAAGAACAAATTGGCTTATTTTAAGAAAAAAATGTCTTATCTAGATTTCGATTTTTTTCCAGTGTAAATAACCCAGTTAAAGCAGACTTACAGTGATTTAAGATGAGAATTTAGACCAAACCCTGAGATTCTAATTACAATCTGGTTTATCTAAAACTATTTTACTTTAAATGTTAACAGATAAATATGTTCATCTCTGGATGTACCAAGCTGATAGAAGCATAATTCTGCTTGAAGTTGTTATTTTATTATTTACATAAAATCCTCATTAAATGAATTAAAGTCATTTGTAATCTGAAAAAAAATGTGAAAAACTTCATATGAAGATTCGCAGCACCGTTTCAGTCCTTTATTATCCCACAGAGAAATTGAGATTCCTTTTAAACATTCCGCTATTTTTAAACATAGATAGATCCTTTTAATAAACCTGTATGTGAATCTTGAAGAAAAGGTTCTTAAAATTTGGATCAAGCCAAAATCGAGTATTCACACTGCAAAAACCATCTAGAAAAAAGTACGAAATTTCTCAAAATAAGTGCACTTACCCTTAATTTTAGTAGGTAAATAAGACGATTTGCCAATGGAATGAGTATTTCTACTCCTGAAATAAGACAATTAGATAATATTCACTTGAAATAAGACAAAGCAATTGTTTTTTTTCTTATTTTAAATGTAAATTGTCTTGTTCCATTGGCAAGGTGTCTCACTTATCTCCTCAATTCAAGACAAAATTCACTCAATTTAAGCAAAAATAACTCATACAGATTTCCATTTTTTGCAGTGTAGCTAACTGGTTCTAACCTGTTTGCACTGGATCTATTAGTAGCATTCTGGTTCTGACCTAAATTAGGCTCTACCTGCTGCTTTCTA
>NW_015154136.1:4441-6077 GCF_000732505.1 Cyprinodon variegatus | reverse complement strand
AGATACAGCAACATAATGCCCATGAAATGATGCACAAGCATGGGCATTACCAAGCATCAGTTAGGGATGCTGCCTGCAGGAGCAGCGATGCGCCTCGACATACTCGCCGTATGTCGACGTGCTTCAGGGTGCTCATAACTTATACAAAACCTACCCATAACTTATCCAGTATGCCAGCGTTTTTGCCTGATTTTTCATCTGTCAGGCATACGCAGGTCTAAATCGTCAAGGTGTGACAGGAGCTTTAAAGATCGATGATCGGCCAGAAAACTGCAATCGGTGCACCTCCACTAAAAAAACATACTGCTATCTTTAGGGTCATTCTCATGCACAAAATTAGGAGTAGTTTTTACAGGTAAATATGGGAGGAAAAATATGCTGAAAACGTAATTATTATGAACCAGTACAGAAGGTCCAAAAACAGTCACTTGCGGCTCCAGAGCAACAGGTTGCATACACCGGGTGTAAACTAATTTAAAGGTAGGCCGAGAGAGGTGCCCTGAGGGGTACCACAGTAGATCTCCACCACAAGTATTGACTTCTGTCAGTCTTTGCCAAAAAAAAAGACCATGACAGGTTAATTAGGCAAAGAAATGATTGTGGTTTATTAGATCGTATGCTGCACTGAAGTCACTGGAGTGGAATAATCAAAATCAGTTTGTGAACGTGATGAAATTTAGTTGCAAGCTATTTTCAACAATGTTTTTTGCTGCTGACACACTATTTTTTTCATCATTTTGCCTAAAACAGGTACTATGGATCCACCGAGCAGATTTATTTTTAATAATAATTATTTCAGATACTTTCCAGTGTAAAGGAAAAGCTTTTAAAAAGCACACATCTATTAAAATGTGGTAGCACTCAAGGTCTAAAATAAGGTACTGCTATAAAACTGGTAAATCTGTTTAAATCAACAGTGTTAAATATTTAAGTTATGTCCCCCTGAAGGCAGCTGCGCCTCGGAACTTCCCTACCGGTTCTTTACCTGGGTGCAAGTTATTTACTACTCTTAACTCAAACTGTGTAAAACCATATAAAAGAGGAATATAAAACAGGAGTAAAAAAGTAACAGCGTTTATTCCAGGTCTGGTCGTTACAGGACAGAGAAACTGCTTGGAGTTAGCACTGCTGTGGGATCAAAAAACGTCAGCGAACGTCCGGAAAAGATTGAGCAAAGATTGAGCCCCGAACAAGATCATTCCCTCCTTCTTATACCCCATGAATCCATGTGTTGCATCAGGTGGATGCTTAACTGTCCGTATCAGAAACTGACACGCCATCCATGCCTTGACCTTTATGCATCTTGCCTCTTTACCCCAGGATTACACATAGCTTTCCTTTATCAGTCCGGGTCCAAGATGTGGCCATATCCTGTGTATTTTTAAAGACACGAAGGCTGTCCTGATTAGATGGCCTCTGTGAGGGAGCAAACTTAAATAAGGACAAAGAGTGTTCAAAAACTGAAAAAATGCTTTCACCTAATTGTGTCAAAAATGGTTAACAAAGGCTCAAAGCAATACAAAATAACTTAAATAATAAATAACGTAGACTTGGGCCCAACTTAACTGAGATCCACTGAGGATCCAACTTAAACAAAAAACTGACCTGCAAACAAAGAACTAAAGGTTGCTTAAAA
>NW_015154136.1:0-1565 GCF_000732505.1 Cyprinodon variegatus | reverse complement strand
AATACACTTTAATAGTTTTAAGGTTCCTACAAATTTACTGCAATGAAAACCCCTCTGATAAAAACCAAGCAATTCAACATTTGTCATCTCAAGGCACTTTAAAACTCAACCAGATCATCCAGTCAAATTAATTCAAAGTTTTCTATCTAAGGAAAACCAGTTGATTGCATCGACACATTGACTCAAAGGCAATTCCTCACAATAAGAATGCTTGTAGCGACAGTGGAGAGGGAAAACTCCCTCTTAACAGGAAGCAACCTCCAGGCTCACACTGAAAAAACGATCTAAAAATAAGTAAAAATATCTTAAATTAAGTGTATTTACCTGTAATTTGAGTAGGTAAATGAGATAATTTGCAAATGGGATGAGCATTTTTACTCTTAAAGTAAGATAATTAGATAAAATACACTTGAAGTAAGACAATTTTGTTGTGTTTTCTTATTTTAAGTGTAAATAATAATAAATAATAATATTGGCAAAATGTCTATTTTACCTCCTTAATCGAAGAACAAATGCATTTTATTTAGGAAAAGATGACTTGTCTAGATTTCGATTTTTTCCAGTGCAGTGTGAGCGGCCATCTGCCACTCACACTGACCGCAATGCACAATAAAAATATACTATACCTTTATCAGCAGGCGTAATCTTTTATTACCTGAATCTTTTATATCATCATTAGTAAATCTGCTTAAACGCGTTTAGTAGCTATATTCTCTGTAGGAAGTGTGAAGCCTTTGGGTGGACGGTGGTGCAGAGGTAGTTTAGAACGTTCATGTTCCAGAGGTGGACCAATGCTGCTCTTCTTCCCACACTCTCTCACACCATATTTCATGTTGATATGCTGTTAAATAAAGGCATATAGTGGCAATAAATAAAAAAAATAAATAATTATCTCATAAAGCACACATCTTCTCTTTGGAGATGAGTAAAAAAAAGGCTCAGAGTCATTTTGTAAGTTGCTTCTTAAAAATATCTTTTAAATAGCCTTTTTATTTGTCCCTTTATGACTAAAACATGGTTTGATGAGCAGATTGGCACCTTTACAGTGATGCATCTATAAGCCTTTAGCCTTATTTTCCCTGGGTGGACTTTGGGTTGGAAGATCCTGCACCATTTTATGGATGTTAAATAGATCCAACCTAGCAAAAAATCAAAGCGTTATATTCAAAATGGATTTTTTTTTTAACACTTAGAAGTGACTGGAATCCAGCTCATTTAAGAAACCAATGGCAACTCCAGGTCAGGTGAAAAAACAAAAACAAAGAGTCAAGTACGAATACGCAACATCAGAACAAGCAGAGCGCTGCAGTTCTAAGTTTTGGTCACAGGTTGAGGTATCATTGGAAAACTCCTAATTGTCTCGTTAAAGTCGCGAAGCACACATCGTTATTAGAGAGTGATGACAACATGAACAGGGGACCAAACTCTGAGATCCATCTATAACAAAGAGAACTTGAAATGCTGACTTCCTGTAGGGATTTTAGACTCGTCCAGTCAGGAGAGAAACAGAAGTTAAGTCAGCTGAGAGGAGAAGCATGTTAGCTCGCTAGGACAGGGTGTCCAAA
>NW_015154135.1:4750-6078 GCF_000732505.1 Cyprinodon variegatus | reverse complement strand
ATGTCTGAGGACTTCAGTGTTGAGGAAGAGCATGAGTTCTTTGCCGAGCTGAATGCGCACTTTCATCTGGTTTGGTCTGCCGCGGTTTCCGCATACATATTCATACATGTATTATTCATATGATGATAAAATGACAATGATAATATCCCCTATTCTCCTTTCTTTTTTTCTTTTTTTTGCTTGTTACAGCCTAGTCTAATCTAAAATATTGCTGTGATCATTTCACCACCTCATACTAAAAAACAACAATATAAAAGTGAAAAATGTTTACGCTTTCGGGGTTGGAAGTCAAACTGTCTCTGACTTTCTGTCCTGATGTGTCAAACAGGTTGCCAGGCTCAAAATTGTTTTTTTCTTATGAACACGCCATATGAAATATATGCACCTAATAGAAGACACAGTAATTACAGAGAGACAGGACATAAGATAAATACAGCAAAGCACTGCCGTGTGTTGCTAAGAATCTCACTTGGTAAAATACAGCAAGTTAATAATTCTATTGAACGAAATGCCAAAAAATTGTTGTTCTGTTTTAGGTCTGGTGTAAATATTGAAAATAAAGCATTTACATATATGCTGAAAGAAGAATAAACACGTACTATAGGTACTCTGTTAGAATTTATAGGTAGTATTGTTATCACTATTGTATCATTGTATTTTTTGTTACTTTTGACTGTATTCACAATATAAAATTTATGTTTTTTTCAAGCTTTTCTATAGAAATGGAGAAATTTCTGTCATGGAAACCAAAATATCTGACAAGAATTACAAACCTGAATCCAAGTTGAAGAGATGTCAAAACAATAGCATGTTTCTCATCAAAGTCTATGATCTGACGGTAGGGTACGAGACTGGATAAATTATGTATTTTCAGTTAAAAAAGAAAAAAAAGCCGACAGCATGTGGCTCTGCTATAATTAAGTAAAAAACACTCAAACAGTTTACAGGAGAGCAGATTTAGAGTTTGTGTCAAAGACCTCTGCAACACTGTAGGAACAAAGAGAACAATTAAAATTCAGCCCCATTAAAAAACAAAATATCTCAGGGCTTTTCATACAGCTTAGAAAAGAGCCCATTATGGTTGAACACTTGAAGAGGAGTGAGCTAGTCAAATGGTTAATTTATTAACCATTTGACTAGACATAAAAAGGGATTACAATTGGCAAATAATTGAATTATTTGCAATATACTGTATGCATATTGACTGTAGAATACGTCCTGTACAGCTGAGAGCTTAAGCTCTTAGTGAGGAATAATAATAATAATAATAATAATAATAATAATAATAATAATAATAATAATAATAATAATAATAATAATAATAATAA
>NW_015154135.1:0-2169 GCF_000732505.1 Cyprinodon variegatus | reverse complement strand
GTTCTGGATCCCTCACCAGGATCAGCTTCCAGCATGTCCTCTGGGACTGCAGCACTGGGGACATTCGTGGTCTGGACTGTTAAACCAGGTAAGTGACCAACACAGATAATCTAATATCAGTTTATCGTGGTCACTTACCTGTGTTTCCTCCCTAGAGTGTCTGAGATTGGGCGTTGCCCCGCCCCCCTGCCTGCAGTATCCGCGAGCCACAGCTCCGCTTCAGTTTTTGTTTTATTTAATAAACGTTTGAACTTTCCTACTGACTGTCTCGCCTTGAATACTGGGTCCATCTGTCCTCAGTTCTTGACATAACCAACTGGCCTTGCAGCTCTCCCAGTCTGATATTCCTTTTAAGCTGTGTCCTTTGGGTTTTCGGTATATTGGTTTCAGCATGACTAGATCTTGAGACTTTGTACTCTAAAATTTTCTTCCACTTTTTGCGGACATTAAAAAATATTTTCAAAAATGGGGGTCCCTCCCACTCTCTTTAATTGGGAGAATTGGTCATGTTAAGATGAACATCTTGCCAAAATTTTAAATTCTCTTCATGAATCTACCTGTATTCTTACCAAGAAGTTTTTTTTAAATCAGTGGATTCGGTTATAGCTCACTTTTTCTGGAACGGCAAAACACCCAGAGTAAGACTAAAAATGCTTCAGAACTGTAGGTTTTATGGTGGCATCAGCTTTCCCAATTTTCAGCTTTATTACTGGGCTGCTAACTTAACTAAAATAGTTTTTTGGTCTAATTCAGTTGATATACCATGGTGTCAACTGGAAGCAAACTCATGTCCCTCAGCCTCACCTTTGGCTTTACTGACAGGTCCAACCTATGTTAATCCATCTGGCCATACCAACAACCCCATGGTTGTAGATACTTTGAGAATATGGTTGCAGTTTAGGAAATAGTTTAAGTTTACAGGCCCTATAGTCTTAACCCCACTTCTGAAAAATTCACTGTTTATTCCCGCTAATACTGACCCGACCTTCTCCTCTTGGCAAGATAAGGGACTAAAATGTTTAAAGGATTTTTATAAGGAAGGGTTGTTTTGCTCTTTTACTGATTTGGCTTCTGAATTTGACCTCCCGCCCTTCCACCTGTTTAGATATTTTCAGATAAGGGCATGTGCAAAATCCTTATTTCCCGACTTCCCTCACCTGCCACCTGAGCAATCGTGGGGCGAACTTATACAACTTAACCCCTTGCAAGAGTCTTTAAATTCAAAGATTTATAACTCGATTCAGTCATATGACATCTCTCTAACTAGAAACACTAAGAGAGCTTGGGGGCATCAGCTGCGGCTGGTTTTTGATGAGTATTGGTGGGAGGCGGCCCTGGCAGCCATTCAAAAAACTTCTATATGTTCCCGCCTGAGTTTGATACAGTTCAAGGTAGTATTCAGATGTCATTATTCAAAAACCAGGCACAGAGTTCTCCCCAAATATGGTGGATGTTTGCCATTGATGTGGAAGTTCACCCTGCAATCTTACACTCATGTTTTTTTTACATGCTCAGCTCTCACGAATTTTTGGCAAGTCTACTTTCTCACCATGTCTGTTGTACTTTCAAGAACTATTGATGCTTCAGCACATACTGGTATCTTTGGTCTCCCGGAGCAATATAGTCAATACTCTGTGAGAGAGTTGGAAGTGATAGCTTTTACCTCTGTGATCGCGAGGCGTCACCTTCTGCCAGTGATGGGAGTAACGGCGTTGAAAGTAGCGGCGTTAGTAATGCAGCTACCTTTTTTAGTAATGAGTAATCAAAATGATTACTCTTACTGTAACTCTAACGCAGTTACAATTGCCGACACCCCGTTACTGCATGTTACTCAGGTCGCACAATTAACCTTTTTTCATGATAGGACTCGTGCACGTGTCATGAGAGAGGGGAGGATGGAGAGTGAGGAGGACTCCTGCGGCAAAACAGCATTTTCCTGATGGAAATACCCCACATGGAAATACCGGTGTTACGTCGAGCTCCGTTTCCCCATCAGATACGGTTTCCCCTGCATCTCCGCACAGCGCGGCGGCACGATTCACCGTGCAAGCGACAGGAAACGCGCATGCTTGCTAAAGGCGCGTAACAGCCGCCCTGTGCTCGCGCCACAGGGGAACTATGGAGGGCGTGAACGATCAAATGATAGCCTATATGGAGAAAGGGAGAAAT
>NW_015154134.1:5002-6080 GCF_000732505.1 Cyprinodon variegatus | reverse complement strand
AGATCTAGTCGAAGGAGACGTTCTGTGAAAAAAAGCAAACAGAAAGTTCTGTAAAAAAAAAAAAATAATAATAAGAAAACCAATCTTCTTTCTCCAACAAATGGAAATAATTGTTTTTATCTATCACAGAAGTTAGTACAACCTTTATTTTTGATAGTACTTCTATGCCAGATAACAACAGTTACTATGCACTAATCACTATTTTTGTCAGGAAAAGGTCTAAAACACTCTTTTTCATAATCACTTAATAGCCTCTTCTCCACAGCAGGGAGTTTCAGCTATTATCCGGAATTTTAAAAGCCCTCAACTAGTTCGACAAATTTTACCCAATTTTTTTGTTTTTTGCAGCCACATTTTCGCAGATACAAAAGGTCCTGATCCGAGGGGGGGCTTTGAAAGTACCAAGAAATTGTTGAGGGGCAGAGTCGAGGAGGACCTTAGACAAGCACAATATCAGGAGAGAGCAGCAAAAACTGCAATTAAAGTTGAGATAATATACTTTGTCACACAAAATGAACTTCTATGTCTTTTGAAATACAACATAGCTACGTTAAACCCAAATTCCTACTTGGTTTATCAAGATATCCCTTACTTCCAATCCAATTTTATTTGTTAAGCACTTATAAAATACCCACAACTGACCAAAGTGCTCTACAGAAAAATGAATAAAATATCACATTAAAAAGACAAAACTGCTAAAACCTGGGTAAAATTTAGCACAAAAGGCTAGTTCTGGAATATTCCACCTGCCTAGGCTACAAAACAATATGCTGTGTGTAGCGTGGCAAAGCAAACACATTTTTACTTGGTTTCGTCTTCCTGAGTCAGAAAGTAGTGGATTTCTGCCTAATGCATCCAAAACCAATTCCAGCGATAGAGTGGTGATCCTTTCCATCCTTTGGTCAAAAGGAAAACTATGATAAGCCTGAATAGTTAACTTAAAGAGAAAACAAGAATTCATTTCACATGTCCTTGACATAACCTCTGTGGTGTTTCTGCCATTGGATGTTGGACTGTTCCTTTAATGCAAAGATCTTAGTTTAGTTTAGTTTAGAAGATCTTAGTTTAGTTTAGTTTC
>NW_015154134.1:4305-4847 GCF_000732505.1 Cyprinodon variegatus | reverse complement strand
CATGAAATCCTGACTTAATTCGTTATCTTGGCTTTGAAAAAAAAAAGGCCCCAATAAGACCATAAAAAATGGCCAGGATGCTGACTCTCTGTGAAAGGTATAGAGCATTAGTACCTTAAAACTTCTACTACATTTTCCCGTTCAACACCTCTCAACTTAGATGGCGATCAGTATTTTTCAAAAAGAACAAAACATCTCTTACATCTATTTTCCTCTCTCCAAGTTGGAATGTTCTCCAGCTGTGTGAAATCTTTACGATACTCCTTGCGCCTCTCTTCCAGATCTAGTCGAAGGAGACGTTCTGTGAAAAAAAGCAAACAAAAAGTTCTGTTAAAAAAAATAAATACAAAGGATCAAATACCTTCAAAAAGGGCTTCAGTGTTTCTGGAGACGTTTGTTTCAACTGACCTTACATTTACCTCACTTTGTAGGTGTCAGTTGACACTTTTTTTAATGGGAAATCCCAGATATTCTATGGTTATGATGTTTCAGATATCGCAATACTTAAGTTTTAACTTGTTATTATTAAACCTAAAGATCAA
>NW_015154134.1:0-1102 GCF_000732505.1 Cyprinodon variegatus | reverse complement strand
AATATTTTCTGTCTTCTATTGTAATTAAAAAAAGCTCCGCTGCCTGCTTTACTGTAGCTCACAGCCACATCTAGTTCCTGATTGGATTTCGCAACACAAATGTATACAAAAATTCAGATTTTTCAACACCTCAACTTAATTCGCTTGGGAGGAGGCGATCAAATTTTGCAGAATTTGCCAAATTTGCCTCCTTAAATTCGCCACATTTGCCTCGTTCAGCTTTGTGTTTGTGACTTTTAGCCCTACTTCAAAACAGACGATTATGGTTAATCTGATTGAATGGCTAAACTTGGATCTGTGTATGCATTAACTCACAGAGGCCTTTACAATCAACAGTGCTTATTGGTACCATGTTTTTTTTTGTGCAAAATGTCCCTCCTTTCAAAACACATCTGTATTTTTTTTTATTGAGAATACAATGCTGCTGTGCCATGCAGAAAGGCTAAATAGGCTTATTTTAAAACCGATCTCCATAAAGAGTATCCAGCATCTTTTGTCACCAGTAAACGGTGTAAAATATCATTTAACGTTTCTGTTCTGACATGACTCCCGTATGATTATTCCTCTTACAACTACGCTGGTCTGCCTCTTCTTAAGGATGAACAGTGGTGCCCTCTTCTAAAAGGCCACCACACTAACTAAAAAAAGGTCTAAAATAAAGTTATCAGTTAATCGGATAGAGCCAATTATAACCAAATAAATCATAAATCAACAATTAATCATAGGTTGATTATTTTGTTGCATCCTCATGCATATTCTAACAGAATAAATTATATTTCTGTAGCAGGGGAAGAAAAGGAAAAATAAACAAGCAGAATAGTTGGAAAAAATCTTGTGGGGCTATGTGGAGCAATAGAAACCCCATGAGACAGACCTTCCTCTACTTGATTTTATTTTTCCCCCTTTTATTCGCTCGATGGCAGGATGGCGTCTCCAAAACAATGTGCTGCAACTGTATGACATTCAGCCTTGCCTAAAATCCCGAGTCTTTTACAGCAAAGCGCAGACAATGATTCAGGTTTTATAAGATACTACTTCCATGAGACACAAAGAGCTGATGATTGTATATGAGACCTCTGCAAAATAAACATGGATAGCATCA
>NW_015154133.1:4957-6082 GCF_000732505.1 Cyprinodon variegatus | reverse complement strand
ATGTAATGAGCTGCAATGCGAAGAGCTACGTGCTCATGCAGGAGGAGGAAATCATGCAAAGTCAATGACTCGATGTAATCAGTTGTGGTTCCTTAAAATGAAAAGTTAATTTCTAAAAGTTCTAAAATGTTTTATTATATTTCAAAAAAAAAAACTTTTCACATTTGATTTTTTTTTCAGTTAGAGACAGACATTAGCTTAGACTGTACATGATGGATATTCTAACATGTATATACACTATACAATAACATGTTTGTTAAACAGTTCATTATACATACACATCCAGATTAGCAATTATTTAACATTTACTCTGTTATGCAAATGGTTTGTTTTATTAGCAAATTTGAGCAATTGCATAAATAAAACTCGGTGAACCTGATCTTTACAGACCAGAAATATCCCATAAAGGCGTTGCTAGACTGAGTGCTTATCTGCTGGTATTTCAAATGTTCATGTTGAAGCATATTTGTATAATTTAAAACTCTAAGATGTTGGATTTAGCCAACTGTTAACCATTAAAGGTCCTTATACTCTTTATTGTTATGACAGAATCTGTGTTGGTTTTGTTTTTTTTATTCATTAATTTTTGGTGTTTGTGAAAACCCTCACACCTTTGTATTCATCTTTTGTTCTGACATGTCCAAAAAAGTGAAATATTAATGTGGTTTAATGGAGCCAAGTTAAACAGATAGTCAGAATGTTTTACATCTTTAGAGGAAGAAGTTCTTTCCTGCGGCTTAAGGTGTGTTTAGTTTGAAGAAACTTGTTATGATTGATGAAACCCTAAAGAAGATATCTCCTCTTTTCAACACGTGGCACTGATAACGGTGCACAGCATGCAGGCTGGATGAAAGCACGCCAGTATCTGCAGTTTCTAAGCAGGTCTGTGTGTGGCCAGGAAAGAAATCCACTTTATTTTAACTAAACACATTCATTACCTACTGTAGATTAAATAAAAGACTCTGCAAAACCCAGCTAATATCTTCCTTTCTCTTTAACTGAAAGGAAGGTTTTATGCACTGCAAAACCTTTCTTTTTGCAGTGCAAATAAAAAAGTTTTTCTTCTTAAAATTAGTGTCCTTCCCCTGATCTGCCAATGCAATGAGCATTTCTAGCCTTAAAGTA
>NW_015154133.1:0-2646 GCF_000732505.1 Cyprinodon variegatus | reverse complement strand
ATTCTCAGAGAGAGATCTGTGAAGTTTATGGACGTTTTTTTTTTTTATAACGAGGTGAGAGATACACCGCACTTACCTGTTCTGTCTTCCCCTCGTTATTTTTGTTTTTGCAAGGCTCTTCCATTTTCTGTCCTGAACTCCTATCATGGGTAAAGTATTCTTTTTTAATGTTTTATTCATTGTTTTTGTACAAGTCTGTCCCGCTTGCTATAGACGCAATGTGAGAATCCAAAACTGATTCTTTCTCTGTGTGATTAAAAGATTTTGTTTTTTCCCCCAAAGCGGATGTTTTACATCATAACCAATCTAGAGTCACAGGTTGCAGATCCATCAGTCAGGGTCAGATGGATGGAGTGAGAACAGCAGGTTGTTGCTTAGTGAAGCAAATACGGAAATTTTATTTAAAACATGAAGGAAAAAGAAGCAATCAGAGGGTGTCTCGTCATAAACTGGAATATAGCATCATCCTCTGCAGGTGTTAGACCACCCCATCATGGAATGTGTATGTCTAGACTGAAAGCTTTCCAAGCTGATGGTTAAATTGCTTTGTTTCCACAGAAAAAAAGATCACTTTATTCCTGGAGATTAAAGGCAGGTGAATCATCAACACAGCACTTACTTATGATTTAAAGTCGGATATTAAAATGTTCTCGGCTGCTCTCCGATCTAAAGCCAAAACAGACTGAAGTGTCCAGAAACACCCACGTTCCCTGGCTCCACATCCAGAATACGATCTTCAAACAGCCGCCATGTCCAAGCCACAAGCAAATGCAGCACATTAATAAGTATGAAATAATATGCAAATGAATGCCCCTGCATGCTGGGAGAGGTCCACACAGCTGTGAGTAGAGGTGTCAAACACTATGTGCCAGAGAAAACTGCACTGCTTCTCATTTCAAGCAGCTATTGGCACAGCTTCAGGGTGAAATTCCTCCATAACATCTTCCAGAAAAAAAACATGAGCGCTTTGACTTAAGAGTTAAACAATGATCAGGTTGTCCAAGCCAGATCTGATAGCGATGGAAGGAAGGAAGGAAGGAAGGAAGGAAGGAAGGAAGGAAGGAAGGAAGGAAGGAAGGAAGGAAGGAAGGAAGGAAGGAAGGAAGGAAGGAAGGAAGGAAGGAAGGAAGGAAACTAGTGTCAATCTCTGTTTTTCATCTCAAGGTTTTGTTTTGCAAGCTCGTATTTGAACAGAAATGGTGAGCATAGCCCGAAGCGGTAAATCTACATTTCTGGCCTTTGCTAAGCTAAATAATGTTTAATAATACATCGGAATGTGTAAAATGGATCTCCTAGGAGTAACAAAATGCACCTGAAGCTTGAGAGCAAGCTTCCGATGGAGAAGGATTTCCTAAACTCTGAGGAATCCTGATTACTTTCTTTCTTGGAATCTCTTCAGCATGAAGGGAACTAAGAGGAACCTTAATCAAAGTCTGGGGAACAGATTTTTAACTTCATAGAGACGTGGCTGTCATGTTCTTTGGAGGTAGGGTCTTTAAACACTGACTCTGGACCAGCCTGTTCAGCTCTGGAGGTGTGCGCACCGTTCTCTCTGGGGAAACACACATACAAGCCTCCCTGAAACATTGTTAAGTGGTGTAATGGGGCGACCATTAAAGTTGTGTTCGATGAAGTTAAGTCTAGTGAAACAATCCCCCCTCCTCAGCAATGATGGTGGAGGGCATCTGTTTCTGATTACAGCCGAGCAGGAAAACACAATAGCCCTCTTCAGCCGAGCTCTTGATCCTGTTCGCTCCGATTTGGCCTGACACTTTGCCACAATTCCCGGCCACAAACAGAAACACTTGAAACCTGAAACTCATAAACAGCCCATGTTTCTGCTTAACGACTGATTTCTGGGCTTGACGAGGCAAACCACAGAGTCACTGCAAGGTAATCTGATTACAAGATGCAGAGAAGAAAGAGACGGCTGCTGCTCTGGTCCCTTTCTTCAGCTCAATGGCTTTACCACAAGTTGACCTCACTTCGACATGGTTTAAACCCGCTAAGCATCACAATTAAATCAGTGAAAGTTTTTTGTAAGATATGAAACTGAAGACACAGTAGTTCCATGCTTTCATGTAAGAAGTCAGAACAGGAAAGTTAAATTTTTTTCCTGGTATGTGTTGTCTTCAGGAGGAGTTTCGCTGCAGTCTGTTTATACTTCAGTCACAGTATGAATATTGGTGTGGACAAGGGAAAAACTAAAGCTTCCCTTTGACTCTAACTTCAACTCAAACATATCACTGAGTCTCTATAAGTAAGAAAGGCAAACTGTTAAGTTTTCAAATCCCTCCCCTGTGTAACAAACGTCCGATTTTCTTCTACACTTAAAACTTGCTATTTAGTAAAGTTTATTGTTGCTCAGGTTATCCTGAGCTGCAGTATTTCTGTAGTTATGCTGCTATAGGCTTAAGCTGCTGGAAGACAAAAAGACCACTTTCTGTCACTGTGCTTTTTTTGTTCTCATAACTGCACATGTGGGAAGTGTTGGACTAGTGGGTTAGAGCAGTGCACTTGTGCTCTGAGAAGGTTGCAAGTACCTGGTTTGAATGCCACTGCCTCCACTCTGGGTTCCTGGGCAAGACCCTTAACCCCCTAATTGCTCCCCGGGTGCCACACAATGGCAGCCCACTACTCCCCAAG
>NW_015154132.1:0-6082 GCF_000732505.1 Cyprinodon variegatus | reverse complement strand
TTTCTCCAGAAAGTCAAATATAACTTTGAGAAAAGCAAGACAAATCAAGATTTTTTACACCAAATCCTTTCAAACATAAACATTCTCTGTTCTTTTTATAATGGACAATAACATGAGAACTGAAATGTCATCAGCAAATTTAAATTAGACATAGACTAATTCACGGCTAATATTTTTGGTCTATAGCGCTATTTCCCTGTATCGTGTCGGCTGATATTTGCATTCTATTGCTGATTCATTAGTGCATTCAGCAGCCATGCCTGGAGATCCGGAAGCTTCACACAGTGCCGCCAACTTTAATTGCTATTTAGTGTTAAGATTTTCTTTATTTATACATTTTTCTTTGTGTTCAAGTTGAGACCTAACTAAAAATGTATCGTTTTTATCATATAAATAGGGAATTAGTAGGCAACATGGGCCTAAAGAATCGTCCCTGCAAAACACTAGAAAGCACATATCAGGGATTCATTAGACTGATTTTGGCATATTCTGTATCGGCCTTCAATAACTTTTATCTCTCATTTAAATTTTATTAAACAAACTTTGCTTTTCTATCAGCCCTTTTTAAGGCTTCTTTTGTAACTCAGGTAAAAATAAAGGGTTCAAGTGCAATATTGGAATCATAGTGGAGATAAAACAATTGTATCAGGACATCCCTAGTCTTAATATGTCTGTTATAAAGTCTCATTGTACGTTTTGGAATTATTAAACTATTTATTAAATTGAAATGTTGCTAAACAAATATTTTCTGGTGAGCCTGTCTTCAGGTAAACACACAATAGATGGCAGTTTTGTGTTTGCTCTAGTTTATCACAGGTGGTTCCTTGAATAAGTTTGAAGAAGACTGATTTGTTTTTGCTCTTGATTTTGTTGGACCAGTTCAAATAACTAGAAGGGTTTTGTTTTTTTTTAATCCACATTTTTAGACCATCAGAATATTTAATTTATTAAAACCCAAAACTTCTGACTGCTTTTGAACGTGTTCTTCTGCATATACAGGAAACATTTGATCCTAGCCTTACTGTAAAGAGAGACCTAGCTAAAAGTAAATAATTCACATTTTCTGAGTTCTTCACCTGTAATTCTGACCTATTAAGAAAACTTTATTTATGCAGCACTGGTCAAATGTGGTAATGGCTTTAAAGCTATGATCAGAGCTTCTAAATGAAAACATTTGCGATTTCCAGGTGGTGATTGGACCTGACGTGTCTCTGCCAGAAGGAACTGTTGTTTCCATGCACCATCCGGACGAGGAAGAAGAGGAGGATGCTGATGAGTTCCTCAGTGATGATGCTGAGGTTGGGCAGAGTAAAGACAAAACCAAACAGAAAGGTGTGCATCATCTCCCTGGAATATCCATGCTTTCTAAAAGCGTTTACAATTTGCAGTACAAACTGTGTCATTGTGTGTTTTGTAGTTTTTAACCCGGCAGAGGTTGGAACCCAAGGGAAAGGTTACATCTGGAAGGCCAGCAGTCTGGATGAGACGGAAGAAGAGGAGCTGTCTCAGTGTCTGTGGGGTAGGTGAGCCGCTCTCATCACTTCATCCTTGAAGCGGGTGGATGTTGTGGTTTATTTGGTGATGTTTGGGTTGATGTCCACTAGGTTTGGTGTTGAACCCGGATCCTGAGAGCGACAGCGAAGACAGCGAACCAGACGGCCCTGATGACCTCATGATCCCCTCCCCTGAGATGGATGATGTTAAAGGTGAGAGCTCAACTGTACAGACAGCAGCATGACTGCCCCCTACTGTCCAAACAGAAAAAATAACAGCAATTAACAAGAATTTATCAACATGTTTTTTTTTTTTTTTTTTATAAAATATCCTTCCTTCCCTCATGTACATTTTTTGAAATCTGCAGCCATTCAGCGTTGTACTTTTCTTTATAGTTTTCCAGATGGAGGTGCTCGGGACTCTGCAGAGAGGTTTAGAGGAGAACATTGGCTGTGATAACCTGGTGCTGGAGATCAACTCACTAAAGTGAGCTCTTAACCTTATGTTCTTAACCTCTGCTGCTCCCTTCAGGCCTGATCACTGTTCAAACTCACTGTCTTTTTCCAGGTACGCCTACAACATCAGTCTAAAGGAGGTGATGCAGATTCTAACTAACGTGGTGCTGGAGTACCCCTTCCAGCAGCAGGGACCAAACCTCACTCCTGCACAATACGTAGCCCTGCTTCTGCCGGTAAATATTTTAGTTCAATTTCCATTTGGCATTAATAAAGTCATTTTTAATTTTTAGAAATGTCACATCAGATCCTTTTATCTGTACTAAGCAGATGGTTTTATCTCTTCTTCTTCTTGTTTAGCTGTTGAAGCAATGGGCACCAGTCTTTAAGAACTATGTGAAGAGAGCACAGGACCACCTGGACTGTCTGGCTGCCTTTGAGGAGCATTTTCTAGAGCAGGAGAGTCACTGGGCTGCTATAGGGAAGGTAAGGATCAAACAGCAGTGATGAACATTTAGGAGAGCAATTTTAATGCCATTTATTCTGTATGTGTTCCTGTATCCTGTTTCTACCCTAGGTCCTTATGAACATGTACGAGCTGGAGATCCTGGAGGAGGAGATGATACTGCGCTGGTTCTCTCAGGGAGCCACGACGGATCAAAGCAGGCAGCTGCGCAAGAATCCGGGGGTGAGTTCCCAAAGTCAGGAATTGGCTGGTTTAAAAAAAAAAAGACCAGATTAAGTTTTTACACTACAGTCGCTATCATCTGTTGTCATAGAGCACTATCATTCAAAGTGTACTTAAAAGTTTCTGAAAATGGCTAAGCTTTAATAGTGTTGGCATGGTGGTTAAAGCAGAGTGCTTGTGTCCAGTTGCAAGGACCCGGTTCAATCCCTGCAGCCAGCATTATGGGTATCTGAGGAAGACCTTTAACCCCACACTGCTCCCCGGATGCTGCACAGTGGTTGCCCACTGCTCCCCAAGGGGATGGGTTAACCCTTTTATAGGACAAGTTACCATTTTTGATCACTTGCATACCCCTTACAAATGGAGTCTCCCCATCCCTCAGTGAGGTCTAGAAGCACAAGATCTATATCCAGCCATTCAGCAAAGATCCAGCTACATGGCTGTACATCTCATTTTGGTGTTTGACCAATTAGATGAGCCCTTGAATGATATATTAACTACTGTAAATTAAGTTTAGTTAACAACTCAAGATAAAAAGGTAAAAAGCTAATTGAAAAGTTAAAAAGTTAATAAGCCTAGTTAACAATTACTTTTGAATTTTTAAACTAAAAAATTTAAGTATCAGGATCAGCATTAATGCATGTTGTACCATAAAAAAGTGTTTCTTTTACTGTGTTTTTCATTAATTGCTTATAGAAGCACTTTTGTTATTTTTCTTAATATATTCGGGCAGATGGTGTTTCTTGTTATTACATTGACATTTTTGCCATCAAAATATTCATATTTTTTTAATGTAAGGTAGGTAAAGGTAATACAGTCTTGTCCTGGATTCTGATAACACTATTGGCTCACTGAGTGCCCTATAAAGAGTTAAATTCAGGTTCAAATCTGTAGCTTTTAAACATGATCTCTGTTTCAGATGCTTTTCATTAATACATTAACTGATTTCAGTTTAAATAATGTTTGATGACATCATCCGAAGCACTTTTGTTTGCCTTACAGCCCGAGTTTTACCTAATAGTCTGTAGTAAATCAAACCATAAATCCTACCATTCATTTGTGGATGATGTGATGTTTAGTGCGGCTGATAGAAAAACATTTACACGTCATTTAATAATGGCAGTATTTTGATTATTTTATTATGCAAATTTACTTTTTAGCATTCATTTATAATTTTTTAATTTTTCTGATTTCATTTTGCAGCTTCAGAAATTCATCCAATGGTTGGAGGAGGCTGAAGAATCTTCAGAAGATGAAGAATAACAAGAATCACTTCCTCACAGTTTAATTTATTAACTCTTTAGCATAAGCTGCTGTGTGACTGAAGGGAAATAAGGTTTTTGTTGTTTTTGCCCTCTTCTCCATGCAGCAGCCTTACTAACCAGCAGAAGTGGCTCAGTGCATTTAAAGCAAACATCCATTTTCGAACCCTTGTCCTCTGAATGTTTCTAAAATAAAGAACAGACTATCATCCTGCCCAGACAGGTCTCAGCTTTCGTCCTTTCATTAACACACTTGCTGTAGTGTAAATAAAAGCAGGCATTTGACTTTAAACACCACAAACTGCGATCTAACTCACCCGCCAGGCCATCATGATGAATGGTTTCGACAAGTAAAAATCTGTAAAAAGGCAGCATGCATTTTAGTGAGTTAACATTAACGTGGAACCTCATTTCGTTACAAATCTTTAGTACCTGGTCTTTACAATTATACATTTTTGATCATTTTAATGTTTGCATTGTTTTATTATAGAGAGAAAGATTCAAATTATTCTAATTTTCCCTGTGCTATGTTCATTAGTCCTTATATTACTCCTCTTAAAAATCCTTAAATCCGTCATAAAACAGAGATGGATACCAAACACAAAGGTGGACTGAGAGCGGTTTGTTTATATAGTGGCATCAGAGTAAAGGGGGCTGAATAGACCTTCCAGGTTTTTCTTTTTATTAAAGAGAAAAATAAAACCGCAAAAGATTCACATTATATGTCTGGAATGCAATAAGGAGAAACTTCAGAAACAACCCAGGAGGTAGATTCATTATTTCATGTTATCACATCTATCCAGTCTCAGCAGAATGACTGGAAACATGTTCCACTGATAAAATACGGTTGCTATAGAAATACTGTAATGATAAGTTTACACTTAAACAGTAAAATCTGCAGAAGGAATGTCCCCAAAACTGATCCAAAGGAGAAAAAAAAAAGTTTGTCATTAATTAATAAACATTAGATCACCTGGTGAGTTAAGAAGCATTCTTTAAGTTGAGGAATCACAGATTGGGTTATGAAGCAGGTCCAAAGCTTTTAATTGACGCATTAGTGAAGATCGCTAAAAAGAAGAACCTTCAGCAAAGGAGGATTAGTAGGAAATGTGTTCATTGTTTTGTCATTTTGGTTTTTTAATAGGTTTCCCCAGTTCTTCATGTTTACAGTCTCAAGTATGCTTGATGACAAAGTAGTAACTGGATGCAGGGGATCAAACCCGAAAAGGCATCGCTTCTAACCCACAGTGTTCAGCCTATCTTGATCTGTCGCTCTGTTTTCCAAAGAATTTATACACAATGCCAGCTAGCAGTGTGGCCCCTGTGAGGCCGGTCACAGCTGTCAGCGCCTGCCACATGTTGGCTGAAGCCTCGTGTCTGTCCATGAAGCTCCTGTAGTCACTGGGCACCAAGATGTACCCGCGTCCATCCTGCGGGGCCTGTAGCCTTACCGCCTGGCCCCCCTCCAGCACCACCTCTCCAAACCCGGTCAGGCTGCTCCCCACGCGCAGCATCTCTTCGCTCTCCACCATCGCCACCGGTTTTTCACCACTCAGACCCTGCACCACCACGTCCACCAGACCCTCCTGAGCACGTCGCACTTTGGAGTGAACCCTCTCCATGTAGCACCCGGAGGCCTCTAGGGGGCTCTGCACCTTCACATAAACTTCAGAGATGTAAGAACCAGGCCGAACTAAACTGAATGGGACGGAGTTTTTGGTCTCTTTCTTGTTGATTGTCCTGGAGTTCCTGAAAGAAGAGATGCATTAAAATACTTGATATTTTCAGAAGTAGATTAACTAGAAACCTCTATTGTATATTCAGTGTGATGGATGTACGCAGGTAGTGAATAAAGTGAAAGGAACATGAGATTTTTAGCACATATTGAAATAACAAAATAGTTGAAAACAGATCATACTTGTATCTGTCTAAATCCACAGATGAAAATTTAAAGTAAATGCTCCACACACAAAATTTCCTGTTTTTTCTTCCCCAAATATCTGCAAACAACAACAACGGTCCTGACAATCAGAAGCATAATCAGAGGACAGATGGACCTGGAGACATTAGGGTGGGACAATTTATATGCTCTACACTAAGAAAAAAAAAACAATAAAGGTGTAGGAATATCTTGTGCGACACTTATTTTGTGTTTTAAATGAGATTGGAATTAGAGATCAACC
>NW_015154131.1:5018-6086 GCF_000732505.1 Cyprinodon variegatus | reverse complement strand
CTCCCTTTTTGACATGTTCAGCTGAAGAAACGTCTCTATGGTAGCAAACAGGAACAGCTGATTTCTCCAGTGATGCTCGAAGACAGGATCTAGAAGTAGGAGTGTAAATCACATCCATCATGGCGATTTCATTCAGTAACGATTTCCTGACCCAACCATTCGATTATTTTCAATACTCGAGAATACACCACGATTTGATTCGATTAATTGGTTAATTTTTTTTTTTTTTTTTACACCTTACAGGCAATGTTTTTATAATGTTTAAAATTTGAAATAAATCAATGAAAGCAGTAATATCGTTATGCATTTTTTTTTAGAAACAACAGCAAATAACAGAAGTAGAAAAGTTGTACTCCAACTATTCCTATTAAAACCTCATTAACTGAAAAATAATAATACTCCTGGGTTATAGATTCTGAAAGGCCGTGCATAAAAAAATACTGCACATAATCGGTGCAATGAGTGCAACGCAATACCTCGGCTCCAGACGTCCCCGCCCCCTCCATAGACGCTCCCCTGCTCCTCTCCCAAATTGTAGCTGAACGCAGACAGGAGGCCGGCTTGTTTTGTTTTTATGACCGAAATTGCGGAAAACAACTCGTGAAGTTTGACCGGCTAGAAGAGTGAGGTGCGCGAGAATGCTGGGACCCTTTTACCACCTGGATCTCCGCTCTTTTTGGCCCTCATGTCCCTCCGTCATTGAACTAAACTCGCCCCCACTTCCTCACCGCCTCGGCCGTATCTAGACCCACAGCGTATAACACAGACCACGCTTCAATATCTAGCATAAATCAAAAATGTCTGAGTCAAGCTTACTGCAACACACTGCTGTAAGAGTATAACCAGGAAGCGAGGTAGGAGGGGAAAATAGGTTTAGCGCCACCGCAGCACGGGAGGGAGAATTACATCCAGGAGCAAATGGATAAAAATAGACCAAAGGAAAAAAAAAAATGTGTCGATGCATCGGATCGTCGGCTGTTGGATGCATCAATACAAAACGATTATTATTTACACCCCTATCTAGAACTAGATAATCTAGTTTAATCAGGAAATCTTTAAGTTTCATTT
>NW_015154131.1:0-1665 GCF_000732505.1 Cyprinodon variegatus | reverse complement strand
ATCTTTGTGGTGAACAAAGTAACTGCCAGACCATGACATCAAGGGGGGAGCTGGGCAGCGCTGTGGCTAGCTGTGCTCATTAGCTAACAGATTAGCCTGTTTCAGCTCGATCAGTTAGCCGTATTAAGCTAACTAACTTTCAACTTTGTGCAAACGACAAGCGAAAACTGTTGTTTTCTTGGTCTAAAAACTCTACAAAAGTCATTTTTAGGATGTTCTATTTGTCCTTCCCTGCACTTAGATCTTAATAAAAAGAATAAAAATAAGCTGAGACGTTTTTGTCCCCATGTTAAATGGCAGAGCTCAGTCTGTCTTAGAAGCCAGTGCTTTCCTTCAAGACTGACAATGATTGTTTTCTACTTTCGGTGACTTTAGATCGCCAATGAAATGTAAAATAATAGCAAATATAGGTGATAATATGTGAAACTCCAGAAGAGATTTTATTCTTAACAAACAGGTGGAATACAGTTTGTCTGATTGGAGTTGCCTTATGATGACGAAGAAGGGACGGGGCCCCGAGCAGATCTGGTACCTACACCGACTTTGCATGAGCTCCAACTTTGACCTAGTTTGCACTCATGCAAAATATTAAACACATAGTTTAACTAATCTCTGTTGTCACAACTAAGACGTTTATCAAGGGCTCCATGCAAAGCACCTGTTGAGGTGAGGAGCACCAACTACTGGATGAGGAACTACTGGAAGAACATTTCCAAATCTGGAAATTAAAAGCTGCTTTATTGGCCGATATAAAAGTGGACTCACGTTTCACACTGACACTGCAGCAGACGGAGCAGCAGGTGGATGGCTTTAAGTCGCTGGCTTCCAGTCTGACGACAGGCCACGCCCACTTGCCACTCCCAGATGTCAGCCAACGGCAGATGGCTGAGCAACCGAACATCAGCTAACATTTGCTTTAGGATCTCAAACCCTGAAGAGAAACGATTAAAATGAGGCTTTAAGATGACTGGTTTAGGAATGTCATCATCAGGTGGGGTCATTTACCCGTCTGGAAGCGCCCTCTGTGGCCCCCCGTCACGGTGAACTTGTATCCCCACTCTGTGTTGCTCATGTCTGACATAAACCTGTAGTAAAGGGTGTCGCCTGAAACAGGAAGGTTGGTCAGGAAGCTAAAGTAGAAAACAGGTGATTTAAGGACTGAAGGCCAAACAGCTGTTCTTACCAGGGATCTCAAAATCAGACCACTTCTGAGGAGATCCGCTGAAGTTATGGACGTCCTGGAGGAAGTCGCTGCTGCTGGACATGATGAGCTCGTCACAGCCTTCCTCCGTGTAGCAGCGGGAGTCAAACTTCACAGACAGATAGATGGCTCCAGGGATGTGCACTTTGTCCTAAAGGGTCAAAACGCCATTAGAATGATTTATCCCAGCTGGACAAATTAAAGAAATTATAAAAAGAATGTTTTTTCCCCCCTCCGGGATGATGTGTATCTCAAATTAGAGAAGCAGGTTGCTAATGTAAAACTAAGTGTAATACAAAGGGGTTTAGCTGATGGACAATTAGACTTAATGCAAAGTTCGGCAGTAAAATCGATCAGCATCTTCATAAAGGGAGATGGAAGAGCTTTAAAGTTGCTTCACATGTATTAATCATATCTCTCCTATCCTGACTTCTCTTCATTGGCTTCCTGTTAAATCCAGAATA
>NW_015154130.1:5251-6088 GCF_000732505.1 Cyprinodon variegatus | reverse complement strand
ATATATATATATATATATATATATATATATTTTATTAAATATTTAAACCAATACAATGGGTAAACAAAGTCTGAAACATGATCTAATGACCTGAAGTGGAGGCAAGGGCTGCACTCAACTCCAATTTTACCAAAAAGTTCTTTGTTCCTACAAACACTGTATAGAATTAGCCCCTAAAGGCTATTAACAATTTTGCTGCATGTACCCATGACTTTGTCAAAATGATGGGACAACAAATAAAAATTTCCCTTCTTGAAAACAGTTCCAGACATAGATTAGCCATTTTGTTATCCAATGAACAGACAACGCAGAGCAGAATTGATGGAAGTAGAGATAAGAATGGACTTTTCCTTTGCCCCCCCATGTATAAAATCACATTCTCCATCAAATACATCTCTTCCTACAACCTTATGTTCCACTGTTTTCTTCACATCCAGAAGCAGCACTCCCCAATTTTTCAAACATTTAAAAATAACTGCAGTTCTAATTTTTTGTGACAGTAGCTCCAGCAGACATTACCAATCACAATTGTGGGTTTTATGCCTAGTCTTTATCATATTAACATACATATTTTGTGCAATTAAGTGACTAATATTTCTATAAGACAACAGTAAAAGGCACAAACTAAAACTCAATATATTAAAAGATAAGTGATTAAAACTAAATATCAACATAAACATGCCAGTCAACTAAACCTTCTTTGCCTTGCAGCACCTCCATATTTATAACTATGATGATAAACCTCAAGAAATTGCACATTATATTTAACACTGGCAATTCATAAACACTTACATTTTCAATACAATTTAATCTATTAGTGTCTGTAAAATCCTCTTG
>NW_015154130.1:0-1370 GCF_000732505.1 Cyprinodon variegatus | reverse complement strand
AGTACATTATTGTAAAATATATTTTGAACCAGCAATTTCTTGCCCATCCATAGACATTCCCATATAGCTACATTCAAAACTTGAATGAGTCAGGAAGCATACTTGCCATACTAAACAATGTCATGGAACACCAATCAATGTCTAATCAAGGCCCATCAGAGGTACATCCTCTTACCACATACATTATAAAAGGTAAACCAGACTTGTAAAATAAGGACAAAAGATACTTCCAAATCACCTGGGACACAAAAGCCTCAACTACCCAGTCAAATGCTAATCAACCTAACAGATTTCCACATTCTAAGCTAGCTTCAGATTACGTCACATACATTTTTTCACCTAAACTTTTCACATTTGTTGATAACAACTTGAACAATACAAACTTAATTTACTGTACATGAAAACTAAAAATGATCTTTGCACAACTACTAAGTCATACTACAAATACAAACAACAAAAAAACAATCTATAAAGAAATCAAAATTAGAAATACCAATTTCAGACCTGTGAAACAGCTGTTTCTCAAACAGACACTCTTATGTACTTATCATCATACTCAATTGTCCACACAACCTCACATTTCTTATACAACTCTGATTAGAACCTGTTTGTGCTATCCTCTGATGAGAGTAGTACACACCATTGTAGGAGACCTTAAATTTATTAAAATTTCTCACATGGAATAGCCTTCATTTCAGAGAAAAAGAATAGACTGTCAACTTTCAAATGAAACTGCTGTTTTTCTGGCCGTTTTCAACATTTAATTCACCACACAAATGTGATACTTCAGAAACTCAATCTGCTCAAAGGAACTTCACTTTTGTAGCTTCATGAACAAGCTAAACTATCTTCACATATGTGAACATAATTGCACAATGGTTTTCTAATTATCAACTAGCCTTCTGAGCCAATGAGCAAACACATTGTACAACTGAACACTATATTGATACATGTTTCAAATTGGCCTATATACACCTATGTAGAAATTGCACCAAAAACCAGAAATTTGCAGCTACAACAGTCAATTACCACATTAACTGCTTATACAGCATATTTCCTTAAAGATAGAACTAGCTTAACATTAACTTCAATAAAAAATACAGTACTATAACTTAGGAAATAAGAGCCTTTCACTATTACCCCAAACAACACAACAATAATGTAAAAACAAATTCAAAGCAATCAAACTATTTTGAAAACAAAAAAATAATGACACAGCCCCTACTGGAAAAAAAAGTTCCTGCAGCTCCTAAACCAAATGATTTTAATGAAATTACATTTCAATATTTATGTCTCACACCTACAGAGAAATAAACCATTGAAGATTTAGACATCAGTTACAAAACTGTTACTTACTATAACAACAAAAA
>NW_015154129.1:4477-6089 GCF_000732505.1 Cyprinodon variegatus | reverse complement strand
TATCCTGTGGGTGAAAAAACTCAAATCAATCAAATCTGCTATGACAGGTTTCTGTTCTTATCCTTTGCATGATGCTTTTCAAAATAAAAGTTGTGAATAAAAGTCAGATTACCTCAAACATATAAAGCTTTACTTCTCTAAGGGTGATGGTTGGCATTGATTCTCCACACAATATTCCAACGATGAATATTTTAAACAGGGCCACTGACTGATTTGCTGCCACATCTCGAATGCGGCTTAATTTATCCAAAGGACATCATTCCAAAAGAACAGTTTGTTCAGACATTACTCTGCTGATCGAAAGGCACAGTGTTGAAGTAGAGCAGGGCTTTTTGCATTTCAAACATTCCAAACTTGTTCAGTCTTGGGCAGCAAATGTTAGACGAACATCCTAAATAAACAGACTGTAAACTAGCTTTACCAAGGAAAGGCTGGAAAAGTCTAGATAAGGTGCTGGACTGGTTGTTTTCTCTAGATGCAAGTTGATGCACACTGCATGTCAGCTGGCTGAAAAACTTTGAAAGGTTTATATTAATTGCTTCCAAGAAACACAACTTTGGCCGTTTTTGGGAAGTTTTTCATTCAAAACAGACACAGTGTGATATTAATTGTCATAATCATCATGGCACACGGTTTTAGCAGCAGGAGGACTTTCTCAGTTTGCCCTAACAATCAGATCAGGATGTCTGATTGTGTAAATCCTGCGATACCATAAAAATGTGGTACTTTTGACTGAAGGTTATCGTAACCCCATAATGTCCTGGTGATCTACACAGAGCAGCGTTCAGCTGAAAAATGTGAATGAAGAAACATGACCATAAGAAATGGGAAGTTTAAAGTAAACTTAGGTAATACATAAGAAGTCTAGTCAGTGTGGAGACGAGGTTTCCCCATCAGCCACTTGCTCTTACTTCAACTATTGCTTCGACTTCTGCTGAGCTTATATCATTTATCTTCCCACAGTCCTACTTCATCTTCAATTTCTGCAAAATGACAGAAATGTAGTTTGCTTAAACATCGAACATAAACGAGGACAACGCTATCACCCCTTTTGGCCTTCTAACACAGGAATTTTCTCATTTATCTCACTGCTCAGCAACTTACAGCTTTTTCTGTTAAAAAAGTGGATTAAAAAATAAACAAAAAAACTTTTCCTATAAAATGAAAGCAGAAACCTTTTTAATGTTGCTGCTCCCGGTTTGTGGAACCTCAATATTCCTCCTCAGATCAAACGTGCTCCCCCACAGCCCACTTTAAAAAAAAAAATTTTTTTTGGCCTTTTTTTTCTTTTTTCTAATTTTAACTCATTTATTTCTGCTCTACTTTGTTTATTTAAAGTTCTTACCGATCCTTTGCATTGTTTTGCCATGCTTTTATTCTTATATGTGCAGCGCCTTGTTTAAGCAGTGTTTAAAGGGGCTCTATAAATAGCAGGAAACAGGTGGCAGTTAATACAAATAATAACTTTAAAGTCGTAGGGAAGCGGCTGTTCCAACCGTTGCGTACCGAATTCTCCTGAGTGGTGCACGACTTTACTCGCAAGCATGTTTGGCCGTGGCCGGTTTGTCTGAAGCATCTTGCTAACCAGTTAGCAACTTAGTGCTAGTAGATT
>NW_015154129.1:0-521 GCF_000732505.1 Cyprinodon variegatus | reverse complement strand
GCTCTCAAACAGGACAAAGATCTCTAAATGATCATGCAATGCACAACTTGTTAAGTCCAGCAACTTAAACTAGTGTTTAACCTTTATAAGAAAGTGTCCAAATGACCGCCCTAATCACTATACAGGGCACTATATAGTGCAGAGGTCAAGGATTAGCCGACCGCGGTCTGAATCTGGACCAGCCTGATTTAAAACATTTATAAATTACCACATCATGTCCGACTATAGTGTCTAACTTCACTTGTGCCGCTTCTCCTGTTAATACGGTAAAGCCAAAGTGTCGTGGACCAGGCTGCATTTGATCCAAATTAGCCAATGAGCTTCTGTCAGTCTGGGTTGCTGCTGCTGCTACTATTAGACACAGCAGGCAAACCTGTGGCAACCCGGGCGATGGGAAAGAAGGAGAAGATGATGAGAAAAAGAGAGCAGAGAAAGTGTGGACTGCTGGAAGAACTGCGGTGAACTGGTGACAGAAAAGTGAAATGGTGCTCAAAGATGATCCTGCACATTTAGAGGATGTT
>NW_015154128.1:5390-6090 GCF_000732505.1 Cyprinodon variegatus | reverse complement strand
TTTTGAATCCCTGTGCTGCTGCAGTGAGTCTGCTGCCTGGATGAGGTGATTCTTTCTACCTGGTTCTGTCCTTCTCTGGATTCCAACCAGTCCATTAAACGGGCTCCTCTGGTTATTTATCCTCTGTGCTGTTTTGGTTCGGTTCCTGCAGCCTCCTCCATGTCTCCTGATGTTCGGTATATCGGTCTGTTTCTCACCTGAAAGACTGTTTGGGTTGTTTTTAAATCCAGGAGCTCAAAGTTTGGTTCCAGTATAAACAGGACCGTTATACTGGGAGACTGGGAGAGGTGAAGGACTGGCGGGGTTTGATGGGTGTAAAAGATCCAGATCTTGGCAGCTCCAACTAAAACTGATGATTAATGAACTGATGTTTGGATGCTGTGGACGGATGAGGGGCTCCCAGGCTAACTGTTGTGTCTCTGTCTACAGGTGTGAAGAGGGTGGAAGTCCAGAGCAGCAATCATGGTTGCCCTGTCATTGAAAATCGGAGTGGGGAACGTGGTGAAAACGATGCAGTTTGAACCCTCCACCATGGTCTACGACGCCTGCCGCATCATCAGGGAGAGAGTTCCTGAGGCGCAGCTCGGCCAGCGTGAGTACCGCCCCAAACACACACTGGGAGACACAGTGGGAGACACAGTGGGAGACACAGTGGGAGACAGAGTGGGAGACACAGTGGGAGACACAGTGGGAGACACAG
>NW_015154128.1:1374-3101 GCF_000732505.1 Cyprinodon variegatus | reverse complement strand
TCTGCTCCGTCCATCTCTGCTCCGTCCATCTCTGCTCCGTCCATCTCTGCTCCGTCCATCCCGTCTCCAGCTTGTGAAATGAGTGTAGAAGCTAAATTTGTCTCTCTGAGCTCACCACAACAAGGGCCACCATCTTTTGTCTCGTTTATCTTCACCGCCGCACTGTTGACATGTTTCCCCCCTACCCCAATAATTAGAGCCTCCATTTTGGATCTCATCACTGCGGCTGCGGCGTAACCACAGGCTTTGAAGGTTGCTGCAATCATGCCATTAAATGATCCAGTAATTTAACAAACAGTTTTGTTGGCTGGAATTCAGCAGAACTTCTAAACGTTCTCCATCGTCTCCTGTTAGAAGGCTGTGCTTCTTCATGACTTTGGACGAGAAGCTCAGACTGGAGAAACATTTTCAAACATTTTTACTGTTTTTTAATATACAGCTAAAGAAATAAAGACTGAAATAATGGATCTGAATGAATAAAATATTCTCATTTAATACTTTGTACAAAGTAAAATCTGCTGAAAACAAAATCACAGTAAAATCCTCAATGGAATGAAATGGATGAACCGATGGAGGCCTGGATCTGGATCTAAGTGGATAAAAACCCTCCAGGCTGATCCAGCTCTGATGTAACGTCCCTCAAACTGGTCAGAATGAGGCTCAGTATTGTGTTTGGCCTCCACCTGCCTCTATCACCTCCCTACAACACCTGGGCTGCTCCTGCTGAGGAGGAGCAGGAGGATGGTCTCCTGAGGATCTCCTCCCAGACCTGGACTAAAGCATCCTCCCCCTCCTGGACAGGCTGTGCTGCAGTGCTACGTTGGTGGATGGATGGAGACATGTTGTCCCGGTGTTCTGCTGTTTTCTGGTAAATGCCAGCGTCCTGCATGCTGTTTGGCTGAGAGCACGCCCCCCCTCTGTGGACGTCAGGCCCTCATACCGTCCTCATGGAGTCCGTTTCTAAGCCTTTGTGCAGAAACATGCACATGTGTGGCCTGCTGGAGGTCATTGTGCATTGTCATTGTAGAGTCCGTCTCATGCTACCATGAGTGTGAAAGTATCACCAACATTCAAAAGTGACCAAAGCATCAGACAGAAAGCAGAAGGACTGAGGAGGTGGTCTGTGGTCCCACCTGCAGATTGACTGGGTCTCACTAACTGCTGAGTGGATCATTTGATTTCACAGAAGTTTGATTAAATTAAAGTTATAGTGTTGTTTATGTGTCCATTTCTGTTTTTGAGCAGTGTATATTTCTGCATATATTTTCCTACAACAAAATGACAGATGAAAAATTTTCACTAACTACAGGTTCTGTTTCTAGCTTTTATAATTATGCAACACTTCATTATAGAAAAAGGTCCTGAGCCTAAATTGAGACATAAAATTTCAGTTGAACTAAAACCACCTGCAGGATAAATCTGTTTCCTCTCTATTCAGAGTAACGGAGGCAACGCCGCGAAAACTTTTAATCTAAGTCATTTGTTCTTGAATTAAGGAGGCAAGTTAGACACTTTGCCAATGGAACAAGACAATTTACATTTAAAATAAGAAACAATTGAATTGAAGTACATATTATCTAATTAGCTTATTTCAAGAGTAAAAATACTGATTACATTGGCAAATCATCCTATTTACCTACTCATTAATTCTATTCAGTTTATTTCTATAGCTCCAATTCACATCATGTCATCTCAGGTCACTTTCCAGTTCACCAGATCATCCAGTC
>NW_015154128.1:0-349 GCF_000732505.1 Cyprinodon variegatus | reverse complement strand
TATAAATATGTCTTTATTTTGAAATTAGTGAGCAGGCGTGTCTGTGTGTTAGATGGCGGTTAGAGCTTAGAGGTATGATCACATCAATTCATCATAATCAGACTTTATGACATCAGCAAACATCATCTCACTGACTCCCCCTGCTGGCTTCACAGCCTCTCATTAGTAGCTGGATGTTTCAGCATCAGGCGTTCACCCAGTTTTCCCGTTTCTCTCTGCAGCCAACGACTACGGGCTGTTCCTGTCTGACGAAGACCCAAAGAAAGGCATCTGGTTGGAGGCGGGGAAAGCCCTGGACTACTACATGCTGAGGAACGGGGTGAGTGACGCCCAGACTGTCCACACTGTG
>NW_015154127.1:0-6090 GCF_000732505.1 Cyprinodon variegatus | reverse complement strand
CAGTGATTTTCTATAGAAGGACATTTTATCTATATTTGCTTAGTTTAAGCATTTCCAAAGACAAGTTTACTACTAACTTTAAAATATTTTTTTTTTCAGCAGACGTGTTTTTGCTATAACTGTACACCTACTTTTGATAAGCTGAAAAAGTTGTTTGTTGAAAGATGGAAAGAATAAATAAACATCTGTTCATCAACAATTTGATGTATTTATTCACATAATTTTTACTCTTTGAAATATAGAAAATACATATATATTTATATATTTGATATTGTAATTAAAATAGGTAACTACAGAGATGGAAAAAGAGGAATCAAATTCTTTAACAATGGAAGATGTCAGCCTAAGTTGAAAGGGTTAAATCATATCAACAATTAATACCCATTTTTCAGGTTTTGTTAGCAAATATTTACAGAAAAAATTATATTGGGTTTTTTCAGTCTGTTGAATTAATGTTACTATTAATGCTATCTTATTTGTGATCCTCTTCCCAAGTTAATTGTGCAAGCCTCTAACTCACTTAGTATTAAGTTATATATTGGTATTCAATTGAAAAGCCAGAATCATTGATTTACAAATGTGGTTGGTGAGAATAACACCAAAATTCCATCCTCCGCTGCAGACCGCCTGCGCAAAGCAAACCCTAAAGCCACCGTGGTTGCTCCTTGCTCTGCTGCGACTTCCTCTGAGCTCGAGGAGAGCTTGCACGACATTATTATTATCAAATTCATAGGAGAAAAACATGCAGAAATTAATGCTTAATTTCATATGACATAATTAAAACTCACCATCAGCATCAATCAACACGTTTCTGCCAAAACATTTTCTTTTCGTTGTGGATCTTTGTTTAGGATCACTAGTTCCAAACTCAGCATCTCTTCATCCATGCCTGTGATAAGAAGTATGTGTTGTGATACTTTAAGATGTTCATTGCCCTCCTGGTAGGGGTGGCAAATATATTTTTAATCAGATATTATTTGGACTGTTATATATTGTTTATGAACACACAGCCCTACTAGCTGTATGTTAGAACAATAAATGAAAGAGTGATTCAAGCTCAAATCATGGTCAAACAGATAATTCTATACATACATGGAATAAATTCACCACAACTTCTATCCAAAATATAGGAAGTTATTAACAAAACAAATAAAGTCATAGTCAAACAGATTTCAGTAAAAAAAAACTCTTGACTAAAACTAGTGAAACTCAACTAAACTGCTATGGGGAAACAAGGTTGAAAACCATATTACAGATTTAAACTGATTTTGTGTTTGTAAGGATAATTATCATTGATGATGCGTGAGTTTATTACACCTTGGTATTGGCTGCCTGTTGCGTGTCCGAACTGATGTTTTCCACAGTAGTTTATCTGGTTAAGACGGTTCCTCTGTCCGGATGTATAGTTATAATCTTCATTATTTATGTGGTAAATATTTGAGAATGGAATGAGAGCGGTGTCTTTCAGCTAAGAACAGTGTTATATTTTGATAAGGCTGGAGCCTATGTCTACTCATCTGCTAACATGTATGATGTAAAATGTGATGATGTGGCAGACTGGAGATGTATAAAATGCCTTCTTAACTGTTAATCGGGGCCACTTCCTGAGAGGTGAGCCCAGAGGTGAGCAGCTGCCATTATGTAAATTCTAAGCAACTTCTCTGATCTGAGTAAGATTACAATTTATATCAAAATCTGTTGTCATGTCTCCTGGTTATTTAATACATATAAGTGTTATTTAAAGAGTTTTGCCCTGAGTGATCTCTTTTCAGGAATAAAAACTGGAGGGATAGAGCTTCAAGGTGCACACACAGAGCCTAACTTTAACAGTTTGAAAACCAAAGTTTATCTTGAATGAATTTGGGATGTGATCAAATTAGCTTTTCACTAATTTTAAACAATTGGAAAATTTTCAAATCAATTCACAATGAAAATCCATGAGGTGAATAAAACATTATTTGGCATAATAAAGTTCTATTTAATGATTTGCTTAATCAGGAACCAATAACCTTTAGTTAACTGATTCTTCACCCTCTTTGAAATAGCTAGCAGTGAATAGACATGACTTGATTACCAAGTATGACCAAAAGTCAACACATTTAAAGCAATCAGCAGGACTGAAGAGCAGAAGTTACAACATGAACAGGTTAATTAAGATCATTAGTTTCCCCATTTTCTTTTGCAACACTAGCAGAAATCTTCAAAATTATTATTTTTTTTTGGCCATAATTAACCAAGATTGTTGATGAAATGCAGATTAAATATACATTCAAACAAATTTTGCATGTTTTTTCATCTTGCTATTTTCATTTTCAATCTAAACCTTCTTTAACAGCTCTTCTAATGTCAGTGTTGTCATGAAGGATATTAGTATTGTTCGTATTCCTTAATTAAATCTAAGGAAACAGAACATTTTCAGTGCAGTTTCGTAATACTTTTTCTGCAACTAACAGCTATGTTTTATTACTGGCTAGCATAAGAATAGAATAATAATCCAAAAAAGTTTTAATAGGCTGCACAGCAAAGGACCAAAATGAATCTCATAATTTATGCAGTGCATCAAAATGCCATACTTGAATTAAGTGTACAACATATTTGGGTGATCAGAAACTCACAAAGATAGATGTGTAATATAACATTTGTAAAAATGTATTCACCAGATAAAAACTTTCCAAATACCATCATGGATGTAAACACCTATTGGTTTTTTAAATGTAATGGGTATTTAAAGCTACAGTGTGTAATAATTACAGGGATATACAGTCAGAAATGTAATATATTATACATAACTAGGTTATTTATCATCATCTACGAGCTCAGCCTCTTAACCTTAATATTTGCGTTGCCTTAGAATTCGTTATTTATAATTACATAGGAGCGGGTCTCGCATCCATGGCTGCAACATCCATGGCTGTCCAAACCAGTACTGGATGCTCAGCCCCCTCGAGCTAGTGTCTCCATTCCTCCAGGGCGAGCTTAATGGCAAGAAGTTCACGGTCTCCAACATCGTAATTTTGTTCGGCTGGGGATAATCTGCGTGAGAAGAATGCACATGGGTGAGTTTTCTGGTCCGAATCTGACTGCTGAGAAAGAACAGCTCCTACACCGGAATCAGATGCATCCACCTCAAGGATGAACTGTTTCGTAGGATCGGGTTGAACCAAGATCGGGGCACTGGAAAAGAGTTTCTTTAGTTTATTGAAGGCATTTTTGGCCTCAGGGGTCCAATGGAATGTTCTCTTAACAAACGTAAGAGCTGTGAGAGGTAGAGCTGTCTGGCTATAGTTTCTTATGAACCTCCTGTACAAGTTTGCAAAACCAAGAAATCTCTGAAGTTGCTTGTGGTTTTCAGGTGTAGGCCAATCCAGAACTGCCTTTATCTTGTCTTCTGATGGCTTCACCTGTCCGCCCTCGAGCACAAACCCTAGGAAAGTGACAGATTGTTGATGAAATTCTCATTTTTCAGCTTTCACAAAAAGTTTATTTTCCAGAAGTCTCTGAAGGACTAAACAAACATGTTTCCTGTGGTCTGAGAGGTTCTTGGAGTAGATCAAAATATCATCGATGTAGACGGAGTAGATCAAAATATCATCGATGTAGACAAAAACAAAAGCATTCAAAACATCTCTGAGGACGTCAATGACAAGAGCTTGGAAACAGGCAGGGGCGTTTGTGAGGCCAAAATGCATGACCAGGTACTCAAATTGTCCTAAGGGGGTCTTAAAGGCCGTTTTCCATTCATCCCCTTCTCTTATTCTAAGGAGGTGGTAGGCGTTTCTTAGATCGAGTTTGGTGAAAACTGTAGCTCCTTGTACAGGTTCAAACGCTGATGCCAGTAATGGTAGGGGATATTTATTCTTAACGGTAATCTGATTTAAACCTTTGTAGTCTATACAGGGGCGCAGGGAACCATCCTTTTTACCAACAAAGAAAAACCAGCACCGAGAGGAGATGAAGATGGGCGAATTATTCCAGCAGCTAGAGATTCGTTGAAGTATTTTTCCATGGTTTCACGCTCTGGTTTGGAAATATTATATAATCTACTGCTGGGAAGAGGGGCTCCTGGTAGTAAGTCTATGGCACAGTCATATGGTCTGTGAGGTGAAAGAGACGTCACACTGACCTTACTGAAGACTGGTGCCAGATCATGATATTCGGGAGGAACAGAAGTAAGGTCAGGAGAGTCCATCTCACCCCCTACCTCTAGGGGACTGAATAGTAGGAGCCGCAGAACGAAGACAGGTTTTGTGACAGGAGGTTGACCAGGATTCAATGTGGCATTCAGCCCAGTTGATATGGGGGTTATGACGTTCCAACCACTCAAATCCAAGCACCAGGGGAGAGCAAGCTGAAGGAAAAACAAAAAATGTTAGCATCTCCCGGTGGTTACCAGAGATAAGCAGTTCCAAGTGTTGTGTCTGATGAGTGACTTGATGAAGCTTCTTTCCATAGATAGCAGAAACTCTGAGAGGTTTAGTTAAAGGAACAGTTTCAATCTTTAACTGCTGGACCAGCTCTGAATCAATAAGGTTTCTTTCACAGCCAGAGTCGATGAATGCTGACAAGGTGAGGTTCTGGTTAGCAAAGAACAAAGTAGCGGGCAACAACAAATGAGGAGTTTTTTCAGATGTTAGGTGGCCCGTCAGACTCCTCACATCCTCTGACGGGCCCTGGCTTTTGATTTAGCCGGGCAAGAAGCAATAAAATGGCCAGTCTCACCACAATACAGACACAGTTTAGCTTTGAATCTTCGTTGTCTCTCTTCAGGGGATAGCCTGGTGTGTCCAATTTGCATGGGTTCGGCCTCCGCTCCTTCTGAAGAAGAAAAATGAGAGATTTGGACAGGCGCTGGGAGAGTCTGATTCTTAGACCTCGGCTTGGTACTGGGTTCTGGGGAACCAGAAAAAACAGAAGCATTATTAAATGCAGGAGTTGAAACAGAAAAATTCAGGTTTCTCTGCCTAGAGTGATCTCTAGTCCGAAGTCTGTTATCCAACCTGATAGTCAAACGGATTAAATCCTCCAAACTAGCAGGTTCGTCTAATGTGGCGAGTTCATCCTTAATGTTGTCATTCAGAGCCTTAAAGTAAGCACTCTTAAGTGCACACTCGTTCCAACCTGAGGCTGCGGCTTTAACCCGGAAGTCAATGGAAAACTCAGCTACTGTTGAATCTCCCTGTTTTAAATTTAGCAGGGCTCGGGAATCAATAGTTTTATCAGAATCATGGTTGAAAACTTGAGAAAACTCAGATATGAATTCTGAAAAAGTACATGAAAAACTGGACTCAGAAGAGAACCTTGCCTCCGCCCATTCATGGGCTCGTCCAATAAGCTGAGAGAGAATGAAGGAAATCTTTTTTCTATCATTTGGAAAACTGCCAGGTGAATGCTCAAAAAGCAAACGACACTGAAACAAAAATCCTTTACACTCCTTTTGATTACCTGAAAATCTTTCAGGAGGACCCGGACGGAACTCAGGAAATGACGTCACGGACGGTGAAGTGGTTCCGGAACAGGACGGACTGCAGGCGTAGCATTAGCATTCCCCATGTAGCCAGCAAAGTTCTGCAAGACTTGGTTCTGATATTCAAGTTTATTGTGCAACTCACGGAGGGTGTGTGCATGACCAAGGATCTGAGCGTCCTGCTCCTCAAGCCTCCTCCGGAGGTGATCTGCTGGGCTTTGTGTTAAGCCGCAGTGTTCTGTCATGGTTGGTTTAGGAAATAAACCCACATGCAGAACACCACTGGAGACTGGGTAAAAGTTCAACAGAGTTTATTAAAGGTTTGTACAATAAAATATGAACTGGATTTCTGGAAACAGGTCCGGGCAGGATTCTCAGGTGTCTGCAGAGACGGATAGTTTGATTAGCCAGAGTAACTGATGAGTTGTTGAGTTTACTGATATTTCTGAAAATACCTTGACAAGGTTCAGGCTTTCTTCTCTGAGAGAGGGAACCGGTTGGGTCCAGAGACTGTTGGTTCAGCAGAGTGCTCAGCAGCTGCAGCGTCTAGCTTCTGACTGTTAGTGTCAGACCTTGGTTTGAGTGATAGCTCTTTCCCAGAGAGCAGCAGGTGGATTCCAGAGTGA
>NW_015154126.1:2655-6093 GCF_000732505.1 Cyprinodon variegatus | reverse complement strand
TACTTCCACTTTTACCAGAGTATTTTTTAACACAAGTATCTGTACTTTTACTCAAGTACGGAAAGTGAGTACTTTTGCCATCTCTGCCTAAAGATAACAAAGCCATTTTCTCGTGATAACGAGATGATAATTTTCTCATTAGAAAGCAATTGGTGTGTGTTAAAACTGAGGCAGCCTATGTGTAATTCTTTAAATAATCCGGGTTTAACTTTTAGGTAACGAGACGACGTTGGTTTGATGATTTTCTTCTACTTCTAATTCATAAACAATTAGACCTTTTCCTTAATTGCCTTAGTGCCAGGTGTTTTATGAAGAGCCCCGGTGTTGCGCCTGTAACAGGTATAAGATGCATTAACTCCCAAAATGAGTGCAGATTAAAGATCTTAATTAAAAAACAGTCAGATTTGTTTCTACTGTATTCCATGCATTTCAATCATCCACCACAACCTGACAATGAGTGAAAAGAAAAAGGAAACGGAAAACTGATTATTTGCACACACACGGTACCGCAACTGCACAACTACAGGCAACACAGGCATGGATGGACTGGGAATCCAGGGCTGTTGGGCAGCCTCATTTATTACTAATACAGGTAAATCATCTTGTTATCTCAAGAAATCAATAACTGTTTTCTCGTGATAACCGGATAATTATTTGGCTATCTCGAGAAAACAATTAATGGTTTAACCATGATAACGGCATAGTTACGTCATTATCTTGACAAGGCAAAGAAAAAAGTAGAGTACGACTGCTCTCAGCTTCCGTACCATTTCAAGTTGGGTTTTGATTTGATTTTTCTTTAGTAATCTGCATTATGTTCACGTTACCCATTCAGCGACGAAGCAGACCATCTTAAGTTACATAGGTGGATTTTTTTTTTTAAAGAGCAGTCCAGACGGAGTAAAACATGCTCTCAGTACTTTATATTGATCTGAAAATCATGTTATGCATTTCAAATTAAAATAACACTTGGGTCAAAACATACACAGTAAGTAAAGCATCCCCACAGTATGGTACTGCCACTACTTTGCTTTAGAGGGCCAAGTTCAGGAACAAAGTTGCTGGTAGTTTTCTTTCACCAATAGTACTTTTTATGTACATTAAAAACCTACATTTCTGTCTCATCTACCCAGAACATGTTCTCCAAGACTATGTGTTCACTGGGTCCAGCAAATGGCTTGTTGCAAACAGGATTTCTTACAGTTTTCTTTTAGGAAAAGCTTTCTGTATGCAAACCTGTGGCACATATGACTACTGATTGTCATACTAGCACATTCTCTCCACCTAAGCTTTAGATCTCTCCTACTCTTGTGTTGGCCTAGTGGATTAGAGCAGTGCACTTGTGCTCTGAGAAGGTTGCAAGTACCTGGTGCAAGCCCCACAGCCTCCACTCTGGGTTCCTGAGCCAAACCCTTAGCCCAGTACTTCTGAACACACAATGGCAGCCCACTGCGCTCCAAGGGGATGGATCAAAATGCAGAGAACGAATCTCCCCATTGTGTGCGTCACATATTTCAGAGTTGTCTTGGGACTTTTGGGTGCTTCTCAATCGAATGCTCTAATTAAAGTGACAAGTTCTTGATTAGTTGTATGGCCATTTAAGCCTCCATTTTTGGATCATGGATAAACCAGTTCTCCATGAGTTTTTTTTATAGATTATTGTTACCTTTAAATAAGGTATTTCAAAAGCAAAAAGTTTGTTTCGGTTTACTGTTGTATGAAGTTATTTTGATGGATAATATTCTATTTTTCAAATGGTAAAAACAAAAGAAGCTGTGAAAAGATTTCCATCTAAGTATGTTGCTATAAAGTACGTAAATGTATTTACTTTATCACCACCTAAATATTAGATTTAAAAAACAAGATGCTTTTCATGTGTCCATATATTGCACCTTTGACATGAGAGCAAAAGGGAGAAACTTTAGACTTTCCTTGGCAACAAGAACAAGTATGGAGGACAACAATGAAGCAAGAATAGCAGTCAGGATAATGTTCTGTCTACGCCCGTGACGGAACAGTCAGTCCAATGCACGTTCATGAAAGATCCTCCAGGGAATATGACTGAAAGAATCTTAATGTTTGGCAAAAAAAACACAGTGTACACATTTTCATAATTGAACAATGATGCCTTTGTTACCTTGCGAGAACATCATTTAGTTGTTTAGAGAGCCCAGAATTAAAGAAGAGCAACTTGTAAAGAATAATGAGTAATAATATCCCCTGTTCTTGTCATATTGCTTAAGGTTTTTTATTTGTTTAAACATGTGCAGAATTATTAGTCTAGTATAAAAGTACATTTGGTTTATGAATTAAAGCACATATTCTCAACTTCTCCGGATAGCATTTTTCCTCTTTATCTGTCCTTTAATTGTTATAGTATGAAATAAACTAAAACCAATTGATTTGTAAAACTTGAAAATATAGCATTTCAAAGAACAATTAGCTGTTATTAAACCATGCTTTACAATGAGTCATAACTGGAAAAAAAAAAAAAAAATCTATCCAAAGCCTCAGTATCTCTGGTAACATAGGAGCTCTCGGTTTTACAGTGTCATATCAGGACTCCGTACATGCATTGTAAAGGTAAACAAATCCCAAGATCAGGTTAAAAATTTGATCATCTGTGACCCTGATGTTTTCTTATGAAATAACCCCTGCGTTTGTTCTTATATGAATTGAAAGGGAGTATGTTTCCAGCCCTTCAGGCCTGGTTAAACTTTGGAAACATAGGTTATTTCTAATGCATGTCAGGGGTTAAATATGAAGAATAAGTATTTAATAAAATTAGCACAAGCATATGTTATGATTTTGGTTTATGCTTTTTTAAATTATCAGTCCTACTTTAAAGGTGAACAGGTAAGTCTTCTACTTTAAGAAGTTCAGACCTAATTACAACATAGAAAATGCGTGCAAGCCTTATCCAATTCAATTCAATTTAGCTTATCATCTCAAGGCACTTTACTGAGAAAACTCAATCAGATGATACATTGTTACATTCTCTTAAATAATTTAATTGACGACAAAAATCTCTCACACCGAACATTTATGGGGAGACAGTTGAGAGGAAAAACTCCCTCTGAACAAGATGAAACCACCAGCAGAACCAGACTCTGTGTGAGTGGCTTATTCCCAAGGCCAACTGGGGGTTCACGGAGACAGAGGCTGACATACAGAAGGAACATAGAAACACTGTTGTATAAATACTTTCTATTTTAGGAAAGGCAGCAGTAAACTATAGCATCATAGGTGGCTCAGTCAGACAGAAACAATTAAGCAGATGGACTTTGGGACGGTTTTCATGCCCAAAAGAATGAAAGAAAGAGCACACAGTTATCCAGAGTAAAAGCTGAACCCATAGCTATGTCTAGGAGAGAAACAGGACTAAGCACTGAAAACGGGCCATTAGAAATAAATGTTTACTAAAAAAAAAAAAAAAAA
>NW_015154126.1:0-2512 GCF_000732505.1 Cyprinodon variegatus | reverse complement strand
AACTTTTCAATGATTTATAGGCTAATAGAAGTATATTAATGTCTATTTATTGAGATACAGTATGGTTAGCCAGTTTAAGGACTTTAGAACTGGGGTGATGTGCTCCACTTTCTTAGTTTTAGTGTGGATAAATTACAGCTTTCTGATCAACTTTTTATGCAGACCTGCAAAGACACCATCACAGTATTCCTTTATACTAAAGATGAAAGCATTAATTAGTTTTTTTTAAGGTCCTCTTGAAACATTAGCCCTTTAATCCTAGAGATGTTGTTTAGGTCAGAAGTCTTCAACCCTGGTCCTCAGGGCTTATTGTCCAGCATGTTTTAGATGTTCCCCTACCTCAAAACACCTGACTTCAACAAATTAGTGATTACCAGACCTCTGCATCCCTTAGAGACTGCTGAGGAGGAAATCTCATTATGTGATTCAGGTGTGCTGAAACAGAGACCCATCTAAAGCATGGGCCCTTAGGAGCAGTGTTGAAGACCTCTGTTTTAGGTGGCAGAAGGTTCAGGTCAGAGTCCATCAGCAAAATACAATATGCAAGACAATTTTTGGTGTATTTAACTGGGAATGTATCCAATACCAAGGGAAGTGGGGGTGCTGCAGCACTTCCTAGTGGCAAGAGGGAGATATAAAAGAAATGTATTAAAAATACTTTGCACAATTTATAGATTTCTTAGAATATTTTTGGAAATGATTTTGACTTTTTAAATTTCACTATTATGTGTATTTGGATTTTATTATTTAACACAAGTTCAAGGAAGTTATGTTGTCATGGTAACGTCAAACAAGCTAGCAGTATCCAGTTCGTGGCAGCAGACTAGTAAATGTACATAGTCTAATGATAGAAACCAGGAGGAAACACTGTACAGAAACGCATTTTGGATAGGTCCGCTCAGGGGAGCCGTTTCTCAATTCACAACGTGAGTACGGACTTGTGTCCTCGCCAAGTATGTTCTTGACAAGAACCCAGGACAGTGTGGACTTGGGGAAACTGGGACTATGCAACATAAATATGGGTCAATTGGAACAGAAGCATACTCGTGACGTCACCACATGCTCAGCTCATCTGGAGCTGCATTTCACTTCCTGTTATTAATAGTCTCTAGATAATAAATTCTTAATTTTTTCATTAATTGGGGGAATAATTACGGTGGCCCAGAGGTGTCACCACTAATACAAAAGCTGCAACACAAATACAAGAGCCGCAACACAATTACAAAAGCCGCAACACAAATACAAAAGCCGCAACACAATTACAAGAGCCGCAACACAATTACAAAAGCTGCAACACAAATACAAGAGCCGCAACACAATTACAAAAGCCGCAACACAAATACAAGAGCTGCAACACAATTACAAGAGCCGCAACACAAATACAAAAGCCGCAACACCAATACAAAAGCCACAACAGAAATAGCCGCAACGGAAATCTGAAACTACAATGGAAGTGACGCAACAGAAATAGCCGCAACGGAAATCTGAAACTACAACGGAAGTGACGCAACCGAAATAGCCGCAACGGAAATCTGAAACTACAATGGAAGTGACGCAACAGTTGGTCGTTATACATGACAGTAGAAGAAGAAGAAGCTGACGCAGCAGAAAAGCCAATGAAGAAGGAGAATAGTCGGAGTTAACCAATAGATAAGTAACTGCGTAAGTTAATTTACGTAAAAAACGTACCCCTTCCTTCCTGCAGGCTTTTGTATTAGTGGTGACATCTCTGGGCCACCGTAAATAATAGTTAACATAGTCAGATAAACACAAAGTAAATTAACATTTTGCCAAATAAAACCAAAAACTTGCCATCAGAGTCAGCGGTACTTCACACACGGCTATACCGTGAGAGGACTACTGCACACAGACTAGGATTAGCCCTGGCTGGCATTACCCTCTGAGGTCCGCTGGTTGCCGAAGGTCCTCTCAACTTCGGAATTTTTTTTTTTTTTATTATGCATTAAATTGGTAAACCAGCCATATAGTGACACTTAAAAGTATAATGTTCTCGCCTCAAATAATCTTAAAATGTACTTTTATTGAACAGCAGCAACAGAAAAGAGAACTTTTAACATAATACTCTGAGCTCTGTCAGCGCTCCTTTGGAAGCTGCTGTTGCCGCAATGCATGCTGGGACCGCTGTCAATCTCAAGAACAGGCAAATCTGCTCGGATGTATGTCACTACCCGATCCGTCCCGGAAGCACGAATGAATAGATGTACACCCGGGTGTCCATAAATACTGTAATTATGGACTAAAACTACCTATTTCTATCCTTAAGTCACTAAAGAATGCTAATACACATCTTTAAAAAATGTTTTATGAATTTTGTGAGACAATTTTTATGCATTTTTTTCCGTTAAACTGCTTCTCTGGCGTCATCATCAGACACGCTGAGAGCAGTCCGGCAAAATATGATTAAACCATGTTTATCTGCATTTTAGTTGTTTCTTTCTTTAGATTACGCACTAAATAACATAAGGTTAAAACGAAACGAAAACATAAAACT
>NW_015154125.1:3161-6094 GCF_000732505.1 Cyprinodon variegatus | reverse complement strand
TATCTATCTATCTATCTATCTATCTATCTATCTATCTATCTATCTATCTATCTATCTATCTATCTATCTATCTATCTATCTATCTATCTATGGATCAAGCTATGTAGAATACCCTATTGTTTGTTAAAGATTAGGTTTGATCAATGTTTCTCTCTCTCCACAGGATACAGTCAATAGCTACAGTTTTCACTGTGGCTAAATGAGAGGGTTTTTTTCCCACTGAGCAGTCTGTCCTTGATTTTAAGGTTTGGTTGTTGCTCTTCTGTACTGTGCAGTGAACTGTAGCTTCATGAACACGGAAAAAAAACCTGAATTTTATGTGCATCTATACATAAGAACTCTACCAGGGTTTAATTTTAAACCAAAGCAATATTTGTTTGGTGTATGTTCATGTCAGACCAAATACTAACTGAGAACCTTGTGTTGACTTTCATTAACTTCCATTCGTGTCATGTAATCCTGACCCTAAACCTAACCATTACTGATACATCTCTAACCCCAAGCCTAATTAACATCTTAGTACTAAGCCTAAACCATAAAGTGAGGACCAGGAAAAGGTTATAGCTTTAAACCAAAATCCTTACTTTACTATTAAAATATGAAAAAACATTACTTTATTGACTGATTTGCTCACTTAAACATTTGCATGAATCAGGACGTGATTAATTTGTATGGTAACTTAATAGATTGCACAACCTCCCTGGACACACTGAGATCTCCCCCTGGGGCTGATTAATAAACTGTTGGTTGTGGCGCAGATTCACTCACTACCTTACTGCATGAAATACACTAAAGTAATCCAGGACAGACAACAGCATCTTATTTATTTAACCTAGTACATTTTTCATTTACATAATCTGGAAGGAGAATTTAATGATACAACTTTCCTCCAAAAGTAGAGCTCTTTAATAAAGGTTCTTTTCAACAATTATTTTTTTAACTGCTTCTAGGGATTCAGTACGCTCAAAGGTAGTACTACCCACAATCCTACTGGATTTCAGTAATTTATTTGGAACATTTCTCATTCTTCGTTTTCACAACAATATATTCCTCAAAGTCTATTTTTGCCTGTTAAAATTATATAGGAATCTTAGCTCTCTACTAATAGCCTTTTACACTATGTTTTAAATCTACCTAGATAAACTAAAACAACAGAGCACATCATCGTCCACACTCGGAACCATGTATACTTATCTGGGTCAAGGAGCTTGAGAGGCGACTAATTTTAGTCCAAGTAGCTCATTTCAAAGCCGGTGTTCCAGCAAGAGCAGAATTAATTAATGTTAATGAATAATTTTTAGGATAACAGTAATATAGAAAACTTTTGAAGGAACTTTTGAACTTTTGAAGGCAAACTAGTTTAAACCCAAATTATCTGTAAAAGAGCTCATAAAGCTGTAAAAGCTTATTCATGTCAGGCTTTTAAATACAGCAGGTCACTTGAATTTTGCACAGCAATATATAATTATTCTGTTTTAAGCTGTATTTTTCTTTTACTCAGGATAGTAAGTCTTGAAACAGCACTTAGTTGGGGTGCATCACCTGTCCCGAGTAGCAGGAACTCTTGCCTGGTAAATCCGATGAGACTGCCTGGAAAGCAGAGTCCCTACTTCAGTCTGCATGTAGTCTCCATAGTAACCAACTGCTTCACTGACCAGTAGGTGACAGTATATAGTACCTTGCTGCATTGGATTTTAAATCAAACATGAACCACACAATTAAGCTAAACAGTTTGCAGCAAATGGCAGGAGGTTAGGTTTCCATCAATATTACTACATCCTGCATTCAGAAACATTACAACCTCTTGCTTCCAGGTTTGGGAAACCAGGATACATATTCTTGTAAATCAAACATAGATGATAATGCAATGACCAGTATAATCAATATGAATGCATTAACATGACTAAAAGCAAAGAAAATAACCCAGCAACATTTAACTAGTCTTTTTAAATGAACAGTGGTTTTCGTGTGGGACTCCCCTCACAGGACCCTTTGAAAATTCAACTGTTAAAAATAACTCTGAAAGCCTTACGCATTCTAATCCACAACACCGAGATCTACAACAGGGACACCAGACAAAAAAGTGACAGAGAATAAGAAGATAATTGACACTGAAGGTAACATTGCAGATGTGAAGTAGGCATAGAACCAAAAAGAGGCCGCAGTTAAAGCTGCAACAAGGCAAGCTCTGAGAAGTCAGCTCAATGGCAATAACAAGTTTCAGACCATTAATCAGATACCCTACTCTGGTAACACGTTGGCCAAGGTACAAAATTCAGAACACTGTTACATGAAAACTACTTAACATGCATGGTGGATTTCACACCAAATCTAGTATTGATCGCTACACACTAAGCACAAAGAAGGAGGCGGTGGCCTAGTGAGCATCATAGCCATCATTGAGAATGAAACAGCCAAGCTCCAAGAATATATCAGGAAGATAGCTGAGAAGAGATGAAGTCCTTCCAATGTCTCAGACAATGGAAGATAGAAGAGAAGAAACTGAAGGAAAGATTGTGGGAGGAAAACCCCCACATAGGATTTACTACCAACAGATAGCTGAAGAGATTGACATGACCAAATTCTGCTAATCGCTAGAGGGATTGAGGGATGCAAATAAGGAAAATAAGCGCTAATCATGGCAGCAAAAGAGCAATCATTGATGCCCCAGATACAATCTAGCATGATGTAAGACACAAGCACAAATAAAATACATGGAACACCATAATCAAGTAGTTGGTATACTATACAGAAGCATCTTTGCAGAATACAAACTGGAGACCCCTAGGTCAAAAGGGGAGCCACATCCCAAGGTGGTTAAGATATACAGAGTTCTTGTGGGACATCCAGATACAAACAAAATGGTAGAAGCCAAGTGATCAGGCCTTGTGATAAGCAGCAGAGGACAGCTGTAGTGATTGCTACTTGATCCT
>NW_015154125.1:0-1330 GCF_000732505.1 Cyprinodon variegatus | reverse complement strand
CTTTGCAGAATACAAACTGGAGACCCCTAGGTCAAAAGGGGAGCCACATCCCAAGGTGGTTAAGATATACAGAGTTCTTGTGGGACATCCAGATACAAACAAAATGGTAGAAGCCAAGTGATCAGGCCTTGTGATAAGCAGCAGAGGACAGCTGTAGTGATTGCTACTTGATCCTTGGAGCACTCGGGGCAGCAATCCTCACCCTGAAGTGGCTCCAATAGATATCTAGAATCATCAGACATCTCAGTCCAGATTTACAAAGCTCTAGGAACAGCTAAAATTTAGCAGAGAACTCTCAATCTCCCAGTCCTCTGGTAGAGGACCTGAGCTTCGGGTGGAGTGAGAGAGATCAGTAAGGGACTTTTAAAAAAAATATATATTTATGTATAATCTAAACTAGTATACCGTAGCCTTTTTTTTTACTGGCTTCATGCCATAAACCTGTAAAAGGTTATCCTGTTAGCTGTTACTGTATATTTATTTTCATTTTAAATGCCTATCAATACTCCTAAATGTATCACATGCTGTGCACATGATTAAAACGTGGTTACGCAGCGCTGTGAAGATTTTCCCTTTTTCTAAAAAATTTCACACATTTAGCTCAGTGTGCTTCAGATTGTTGAGTTGAGAATGGTCAACATGGTGGAATAAAGAGAGCAGCTTAAGTCCACCATAAGATTTGGCAACAGATGAATCTTGTAAAGAACTATACTTAAAGCGATCTGAAAATGATTTAAATCAGCCATTCCCCTGTACTAACATTAGTTATAGGTGGATCGCAATCCAAAAACCTGCTAGCAAGCCTAAGATTGGCCATCTAAGCATATTGGAAAGAAGTTCAGTTCTCTCCAGTTTAGTTTATTGATACAGCACAAATTTACAATACCTGTCTCAGTGTACAGTCACTTCCTCCAAGTCAGGTGAGAGTTCCTGCCTCAAGTGGAGGAGTTTAAGTATCTTGGGGTCCTGCTAATGGGTGAGGGGAGAATGGAGCAGAAGCTCAACAGATGGATTGGTGCGGTTACTACTATAATGCAGTGGCTGCACAGGTCTGTTGAGGTGTAGTGTGAGCTGAGCGATAATGCAAAGCTCTCGCTTTACTGGACAACTGGACTTTACTGCACAACAATATCAACCATGCGAAAACCGCTCTCTGCACGCACCAGGATCATTGTGCTTAGGATCTCATCGTGGTACGATATTCTATCCAGCAGCCAAGCTCGAGGACAGCTGCACTCTCCAAAGCGTCTCTGCCCTCAGACTGATTATCTGACTGATTATGCAAAGGAAAATGTGTTTTGACAGGTTGGGCAGAGACTAACCTTTTCTA
>NW_015154124.1:2771-6095 GCF_000732505.1 Cyprinodon variegatus | reverse complement strand
AAATCAGATCTGTGTTGTTCAGACTGTCATGAAATATGGACAAAAAACTTCAAGCTGTGGTGTGAATGTAACCTTAGAGTAGTTCATGTCTGCAGAAATACCAAATGGCTACTCATCATTTCCTCAGAGATGAAGATCAGGGCATTCTGGTGCACAGCTAGGAGGTCTACAGTTGGCATCAAGACCATAATGGCCCGTCCATCCAGAGATCGTTTAACCCCCCCTGTGGATGTTGCTATTGTAGCCCAGCTTCCTACCTCCCGCTGCCTTTGCATTGGTCTCTTGTTGGACATGGACTCTGTCCAGGGTTTCAGGTTTACAGCTGGGATGGTGTCCAACTACCACCCCAAAGAGGCTGAATTAGATAAAGACGTCTGGATAATAAGTCCCCCTCCAAGACCTGTTTACTTTTTTGTCAGTTTTTCACTGAAGCAAAATATATTAGAAGTTATTAAAAACTATGACAGTTTGGCATTTTGGATTATTGGGTTTTGTTGCCCAAAAAAAAAAAAAAAAAAAACTTCTGCAGTTTACTGTAATTAAAAAACAATCCTGATAATTAATAATTTAGGGCTTTCCCTTAAACTGATTTTATTTTAAACCTGTCCCGTCATGCAGCCAATAATAATGATCCAAGATCAAACCAAACAACAAGAACTGTAATTTTTAAGCAGCATCATAGCGTTGGGTTTTAGGCCACCAGGCTCCAAAAAGGAAATCTGTGGAATAAAGGAGGAGAGTGTAAACAGACAGGTGGTGAAATAAATCCCCCCTGAGTGGTGAATATCTGATAAAGTCCAGGAACACAGCAGAAGGATTAAGGAGAGCATTGTAAATGTTCTAAACAATTAAGAAACCAAAAGGAGAAATGGTGTCAGACTCTCAGGCAAAGCTGCACAATAAAGCGTCCGCATGCAAAGCATGGAGATTTTTGGAATGAATCCTTAACTATAGAATTTAGATTGAAGACCAATGGCAGCTGACCCATAGGGAGAAAAGTCATTGATAATGTATAGAGATTTTTACAGTATTATCAATCAATGTCAGGTTTACTTAATAGTATATGGCTAGATGTAATATTAATTATTAAAACAACACTTCTCCCAAATGACTCTCATTTAACAGAGCATTTCCACCATCAGAACGTATCATTTCTCTTCTTGGGCGCTTATTCAAATCAACCCTGAAGTGTAGCAAAATAACCAATTGTATAATAGGGGTCTATACAGGAATGAGCAACTCTAATTTAATGGTTTTTAATGCTCTTTTAATTCTCTTAGAAATAATTTTAATGCCATCAACAAGAACCCATGACTCTCATATATATGTACACACACGTCTAAATTCTTCTTCTTCTTCTTAAATTCTTCATCTTTACAATTGACAGGCTGCAGCCATGTCCTGAATTTCTTGTTTTTCAGACACTTTTGTTGAAATTTGCATTCTTCCCCATTCTCCAGATTTTTATCCGTCTCAACCTTCTTTTCCGAACATACGGCTTTGCGATCAACCGGAAGCAGTTCCACGCAAATATGTGGAACCAGTTATATCTAATATAACTGACAAAACTTTTTAACTAAATGGTTTTTTTTATGAAACATTTTAAATGCCACAATAATCACATTTAATGAATTTTGATGCCAATTAAGACCTTAAATTAAAAACAATAATACTTTAATGGCTTTTAATGATATCTAATACCCAACAGAAACCCTGATAATCTGCTAGGGAACATTTATAAATATTTCGCCAATCAGCATCGCCATAAATAATGGCTTTGGGGCTCCTGTAATTTAGGCCCCTGCTACAGTGATATAGGTAATGTAGCTAGTAGTCAGCCAGGCAGTGAAGTAGAGATTACAGCGACAACGACAGTTGAACTTTAAAGGCAGCTTTCAATCAGTGAGATCTTTACTGAGTTCATCTTTTGTGAGAAGGACGACGGTGGAAAAAATCCATGTAAAGGATCCGGGTCCTGACAAACCCGAAGTAAATTTAAAGCAGCGAACCGAGGAAAAAGCTAAATCCAACAACCAGACTTTTAGCAGGAGATGGTTCCAGCGTAAGTGGTTGCTGACAGCCTGTAGGAGGCTAAAGACCTTATTTGTTTTCCCTGAATTCTTTTTAAAAGTAACCGGAGTGATTTGAAGTGGACACAGTCTGGACAGACAGACTTAAAACCCCCTCTCTGACAGGTAGGACTGATTAAAAGCACTTTTTAGAAAAGGCAAAGAAACATGAACAATCTGGGATTCACATGGAAAATAATATATTATAATGTACTTTAACTAAATGTTTGTTAATTTGCAACCAAAAACAGGGTTTATACAGGAGTGAATAAATTAAATTTAATTCTTTTTAATGCTCTTAGAAATAATTTTAATGCCACCAACAGGTACCCGTCGACAGGCTGCAGCCAGGTCCCGAATTCCTCGGTTTCCAACCACTTTTGTTGAAATTTGCTCCCCCCTCCAATTCACTAGCTTTTTCTCCGACTCAAGCTTCTTTTCTGAACATATGGATTTGCGATCAACCAGAAGCAGTTCCACGCAAATATATCGTGATATGTCTGACGAAATTGTTTTTAGAAATTTAAAATTTTACAATAAACACATTTAATGAATTTTAATGCCAATTAAGACCTTAATTTAAACAATAACAATTTAATGACTTTTAATGATTTTTAATGACCCATGGAAACCCTGAAAAATAAACACATTCTTAGAAAATAAAGAGTTTTTAAAATAAAATAAAAAAAAGTATAAAGCTGACTAATAGTTTCTCCATTATTAAACAGGCACATTATTTATTTATTTTTTTTTTTTCAGTTCTGGGACACCATATTGGACCATGCAAATCACAGATTTACCTTCACAAAGCTTCAGAAGGGCAACATTTATGTACAAAATTTAAACCTGTACATGAAATATTATTTTTTTGTTTTTATAAAGTGTTTTTATAATATTTTTTGTGTTGGCATTTATATAAGAATACTAATGTTATAACTTATGTTATAATTTGGTATACATCTATTTTGAATTTATAGCCCCCCCTGGAGAAAACTCCACCAGCCGCCACTGTTGATGGCATAGCAGACTTAGAATCAAATCAGAGATGCTGGAATTGTGTTTTTTTTTTCATGGCATGAAAAACAGACCAATAAAACTGATGAGTGTGAAAACATCCAGCATCAACGGCGGGTTTCGGAAGGCTGGGCTGCTGCGGGATGAAGAGGACAGCGAGTGCTCAAGTGAGAGCGACAAGGATGAGACTGAAGTCAGTGACAGCATCCTGAAGCTGTTCCATTCAGACACCGAGGAAGAG
>NW_015154124.1:0-1740 GCF_000732505.1 Cyprinodon variegatus | reverse complement strand
CTGACTTTTTTTCCCATAATAAACTGAAATAAAATGTAAAAATCAGTAAAAAAAAAATTTCTCTAGTGGCCCTAATCCTCTTTTGTAAGAAATGATACTCTCTTCAGACATTAAATTAATAGGAGAGCTTTACTGAACTCTTATACATAATAGTAATAAAAAAAATAGCATAAATAATGTCACATAAACACAACAGAGAAAGTTATTTGCTACAAAAATTAGACAAAATACTTAAAATGAGGTGCTGGAGCTAAAGAATGCAAACAGCCCCCTGCATATGGTTTGTTTGCAGGGTTTGTTGTGTAAACTGAAAGCCCACAGCAGCAGCAGAGTACATGGGTCAGCGCTGATTCCCTTTTCTGGATTTGGCACTTGGCTGCGCACAGAATCCCTCCAAAATCCTCGGTTCCTTCACTTCTTTGCCGCTCAAAAACAGACTATTTTTGTAGCAACACCGAAATGGCCTGACTTACTGCTGGGAAAATAAAGCTCTGGCCTAATTTCTACTGCAGAAACTCAGACGACTTTTACTGGCAACCAGACGGACTGTAAGAACAACTTATCTATCCTGGAAGATGACTGGACAATATATAGCGGAAACAATTTTTAAAGGGATTAAAATGAACACATAAACTGAATCTCCAACTAGCATTAAACATTTAGCAGCATTTGCCATGTGGGTGGTGTTAATTCATCTGCTCTGCTGTAACGTTGGGCTTAAACAGCTTGGATAAAGGCCTTAAAAGCTTTCATACGAGTGAAATTATTTTTAGAAACTCTCTCCAGCATATTGTAAGTCCATTGGTTAAAACATAATGATTGCAACAATTTTTATTTCATAACATGTTGCTGCAGATCCTCTCCTAAAAGCAACACGGAGGATGGGCTTTGCTTTGTTTCAAACTTCCTGGAAGGCACAGTTTTAAAAGTGTAAACTGCAGAGTGACTACAAACAAACTAGAAAATGGCCAATTACTAATGTTTGTTAGGGTTTTTTTTTTAGGATAGATCGTCCCAGATACACAGATACATTAGAGGTGGCAGCAGGGAGAGCTAAGAACATCCTCCTAATCCTTTTATATAAATATTGATGTCAAAAATGCACATGGAAATTGTTTCTCCTACTTATTACATTATAATTATCCTATATTCTGCCACTTTTTTTTTAAACTTAAACATTTTGGTATCTGAATATTACAATCAGGTAATTCCAATTTTAACCAAATAAGCTTTTCATAGAGAATGTTCTACATTTCCTGTATGCAGAAAGAGAGAGAGATGGTTTCCATGGACAACATAAGCAAAGAAATAAATTTACAAGTTCTGTGATTTAAGACGTTACACCTCCTGGCTGCAGTAAAAGTGTCTGGCAGATACCAACGGCATAAGAGATGGCAGGCAGCTACAACACTTATCAGCTGAACCCCCGAGGCAAAGAGCCCATCGGGCAGCAGAACAGCTGACTCTGCAAAACCAGACCTGCTTGTCATGATTTGCATGGCAGTATAGAGGAGAATGATACTCCATACCTTGATTCTTGTCTTTGAAATATTCCTGTGACATTTACCAAGCAACTCCTTCTACTGCACCAGTTGAACATTCAAACCATTAACATGGAGCGAAGGCATAGAGCTGCAGAATAGACTGGTACAGTGAATGCAGATTTCTTCCCAGATCTTTTCATACTAAAGCTGCTATTTTACTACATAATTGCATTAAAATGCAAACAGATACTGAAAC
>NW_015154123.1:4527-6096 GCF_000732505.1 Cyprinodon variegatus | reverse complement strand
GATTTTAAAACAGGATTTCTTTGTTAAATAGAAATTTTCTACATTTTGGGACAATATCGTCTGATAAAGAGTACATTTATATACATGTTTCGGGCCAGAATGATTTGACATTTAAATATGACTTCCCTATGACTTTAAGACATTTTAGAATGGATAAAATAAAATAAAAAATTCTTCAGGTCCTTTTGTCTGAAATTGGTTCCAGATTTCTAAGGCTGTGTGAAGGCAGGTCAAACATTAGTTAACCTGCTGACCAAATCTATTCAAAGAATGCATGAAAAACTCTGCAAGGAAGTCGGAAAAGAACTAGAAACATTTAAGTCTCTGCAGGAATCGTCTTCGTGACTGAAAAGACAGACTGACTGGGGGAAAATGACACCCATGGAGAGCTGCAGGACAAAAACCATTGCTCCAAAAATAAAACATGAATTCTTCTCTTAGCCAAAAAATAAATCCTTAAGGAAAATAGACCCAGTTAGTGACCTTCAGCTCAACAATTCTTGTATTAGACACCGTTTCATGTAAGAGGAATGAACCAAAATATGTCTGCACTGATATAAACTGCTTAGACTGATTACAGAAGAAGCTCTGTCCCAAACTATTTGGCCGCCAGGTTGGATTTATAATCAAAACCTGGTTACCTGGAAGCTGCATTTTGTATTTATATATGTATTACACTTAAAACAAGTATGAATAAGATAATCCGGTTAGTTCCAGTAACTGCGCCCCCCCAACAAGTCACAACTAGTACCTTCAGTTTGACCAGGGCTCATAGTTTCTCATATTTATGGAATTCTCCTTTAAATAAACTGTATTTAATATTTTAGCCTATAATTCAGTCCCAAACCATTTTTTTATCTATAATTACTAAAATTTAATCAACTAGCAAAGAGAACCTACAAATTGATACAGAGAGGGTTAGTTGACGGGTAAGAAGTGACCGTAGGCTGGGACAGAATGGCAGCATGAGGGTATAAGAGAGAGGGCTCAAGTCGAGCAGGGAAATAAATGGCACAATATTGGTTTATGTGATAAAGGCCACTACTGTTGGGGCACAAATGTCTGCACAGATTTATAACATACCTCATCAAAAAAAAAAAAAAAAACTAGAAAGAATGAAAGCGGTAAAACATAGTAGAAATGGTTTGTTTTCTCTTGTTCATCCAGTAACCATGATTGTCTGTATGGATTTCCATCTTGCTTTAGAGAAATGTGTTTCTGCTGTTTTTCCTCCCAAAAAATAAACAGAAAAAAGAGCTCGACTGAGCTGAGAGGCCAAATGGCAAAAATCTATCCAGTGATTCAACTTAATATCAACATAATAGAAAGGAACCTTGTGCATTATCTAAAGTACAATAGGAAGCAACTAAACCCTCCTCACAAAACAAATGTGAACAGCCCCCACCAACAGACAAAGCAGCAGAAAATGTTCAACAAAGCATTTGTAGGGTAGCAAATCTATTCAACCCATTTCTCTAACCAGTTTTTGTTATTTAATTCTAAGATTACAAATAAATTGGGTCGTGCAGAATGGTAAGAAAGACAAGAAACCTGAAAAACTTGAAGAAA
>NW_015154123.1:0-1633 GCF_000732505.1 Cyprinodon variegatus | reverse complement strand
TGGCTTGTCTACAGTGAAAAGAAGGACTGGGTTATTTACTTTTGCCGTCGCCTTTTTGGAAACAGGAAGGAGCAATCAGCTAAGTGAGCTTAGTGATAGGAAAACATTTTTTATTCCTTTTGAGACAGCATGAAAAGTCAGCTGAGTACAAAACAGAGAGAGGAAAACAAGAAGAAAAGGGACAAGAAGAGAGGGACAAAAGGTAGAACAACTAATTTATGTCTATTCTATTAAAATTTCTCTATCTGTAGAATGGGTCTCTTTTATTTGTTGTCTTCTCAATTAAGAGGGCCCCCTGCCTGTCTTTGCTTAGGGCCCCAAATTTCCTAAAGTTAATCAAACTTACTTTTTATACACTAATTTTCATCTGCATGGTCTTACTTGATTCAAAGATAATTGTAAAGTAAAATGTTAAAATTGTCACTCAAATCCCCCCAAAAAATTATTTTTTTAATGTGTATGCAAATGAAAACATCTGGAGAACTCAGAGTCTTACAAACCGATAACAGTCCGACATATTTGAGAGGCAACTTGTCACAACACTGCAGGAAATGGCTTATGCAGTTAAGAAGTCTCTTATCACTTCTAACCCCTCGCAGCTTGAACAGATGAAGTGCAGATAGATACACAGACATGCTGACACCCAGAAGCCTGAAGATTATGGAAATGAATGGGTAGGGCTGACCATGCTGTACGCACAGGCAGAGCGTTAAACATTATACATTCAGATTGGAAAGCTTCAGGGGAGCCCAGGGGAGCAGTTACTGACTGAGTGCAAAGTAAATATTGAAGAGTTGGGTTGGCAACAAAATATTACATCTGATTTCATAGCATTTAACAGATGAACATCCTTATGAGTGGCTGGTTTGAAATTCTGATGGAGGAATAGCTTCAAGCAAACAAGCTTTTAGTGGGGAACGTCAATACTAGGCTTGTTCTCTCCACTGCACTTAAACACTGGATCTGGGATGGAGGTGAGCGCTCATGAATAACCAGAAGAAAGTGCTGAAGGACCTTGACTGCGAAAAAAAAAGTTCTGCCCATTACATTTGATCCAAAAGCTCAACCAAACACAAAGAGAATCAAATTAATAATTATGAATGAAGCAGGTATGGAAGGAAAAAGGAGCCATCAATTATATGGATTTAATATTTTCTTGTTTTCCCATTAAAATAAACTATTTTGTATACATAAACAATAATTAAACTATCAGGGAATTGTAATATATATATTTTACTATGTATTCAAATTGTTAACAATATATATTTTTTTCTCTTCCATACAAATCAAAGTGATTTTGCTACAGGTCAGTCATAATGATTCCGATTTATACAGAATACACTGCAGTCTTTTCTTATAGTGTGCTTTAGCACAGTAAGCAAGAAATTCATTTATAAAAATACATTTTTTTTATAAATCTTTGCCATATATCATGTTTAGATTTTGATGAGATTGCCTGATTTATTTACTGCATTGATTAATGAATAAAGATCATAAAAAAACATTGAAATGAAATGTGAAATGATTCGATAGATATTTCAAATTAAATCAAAGTCACGGTCTACAACACTTCTATGTAGAGATGCACGATATAATCGGCCCCCTATCGGTATCGGCCTTAAAACTGAATATT
>NW_015154122.1:4680-6096 GCF_000732505.1 Cyprinodon variegatus | reverse complement strand
AAGTAAATCAATTACTTAATAAGATGATCGATATTTGGACAAAAAAATGCAGTTAATAAGAGGCTTTGAGATCACTGACTATAGCCTATACTTGTGTCTATCTCTGATGCAGGACTCTGACTTGTACTGGAAGTCAGAGGTTTACAGAGTAAAAAGAAATAGAAATAGCTCCTGTGCTGCAGACTAGTGGATTATACAGTTGACCCTTCAGTCAATAAAACGGTGCTCTGTTTGTCTGGTAGTCTTTGATCCAGGTGATTATTGATGCATCCTCCTGAGTTTTCTGAAGTTTCTCACAAACTAAGTTGGGTTAAATTGCCCAAATGGACCAACATGAGTCTCTTTAGGATTTTTATGTTGAGCGTTGTAAGGGAAACTGGTCTATTCTGATTGAGGAATATTGGCTGAGTTTTCTAACAAGGTAGGAGGGCATTTCGGAACCATCTGCTGGATCAGGCAAAGGTTGAAGAGGTGCTGTAGAATCCCACAGAGCTGGGTCAAAGGAGGACTAGATAACTGTAAAGGAAAGCTAGAATAATCCCAATATATCCTATTGGTAAGAGAGAAGGATGCTAAGGTTCTTCCCGAACTGAGACCTATTGAAGAATATGTTCAGTTCATTGAACATATTCCTTGAGATCCTTGTTTAGCTTAAAGCCCCTGACATTCGTTATCCCTGTCCATAAATCTCTGATACTGTTCTGATAGAGCTTGCTTTCCAGTTTCATCCTGTATCTATGAAGGGAAAAATATGCCACAACTGCAAACTTACCAAGAAATGGAGTCTATCCAAATCAGGCAAATTAGTAATGGCATTTAAGCTAAAGCCGAGATGCATCAGCTGCCGCAATGATAAATACTTTCCAAATAGTGCTGGTGGTAAGGAAGGAGGAAGGAGTTAGGAAGAGGAAGCATGATGATTCCTATCAATAGGTCATTAAGCCTAGGGGCCTCCTGATATTTCTCTTGAATTAGGACGTATACAGCTTCCCACAATCCTTTGCATGGCAGGACGTATGAGAACAGTCCTGCTCGTGTAATGGAACAGACACGAGTTATTTCTTCTCATCGTGACACATGAAAATGTACACATATTTATATTTTAGCGGTTTCACAATGGAGAATTGATCCACCGCTTTTGTGTACCTTTTGTTTTTCTGTTTTGTTTCTTTTCCGTAGAAGCTGTTATTCTAATTTGATCAGCATCTTTCATATCCATGTCTACGTGTTCTGAGCTCCTTTCCTACCCTGGATAGTGTTATTAAAGAGGACCCTGTGAACGATGAAGGGATAGGAGATATGGACAGGAGGTAGGAATTACAATTCACTCAGTTTGAAGGGATCCATGGTCTTTCACCTAATCTTTTTTAGGTGGATTTTGGTGGAAGTTCATTACTCAGATAAGCAGCCAATAGG
>NW_015154122.1:0-976 GCF_000732505.1 Cyprinodon variegatus | reverse complement strand
AAACGTCTTCAAATCTTGAAAACCAAGTCCAGTGGATATTTTTTGAATTTTTACGGAATAGTTGTCCCTGTTTCAAAAATCCACAACAAAAAGAAAATATTTGGGCAGAAACTGCACATATGCTGGATGCTGATGGGGATTTTTTTTTAATGTCATTTTAAACTAAGTGTTAATTTCAGCATGTTTTTGCTCCCATGAATTTAAAAATAATATAGCGCATGCTCACCTCGAGTTCCGAGTAAGTCGGAGCGGAGCAAGACGAGAGGAACAGCGGAGGCTGTAGGCTTTGCTTTGTGCAGGTGGTCTGGAGCGGAGACAGAGGATGTGGGATTTCTGGGTAACACAGGGTAACTGCATTCAGCCGGCTATGATAACAAACTTCCTCTTCTGTTTTAAAACTGATGCACTCTGCTCCTCATTTATACGTTAACAGCTGTTTCTGTGCGCAGCATGCTTGCTCTCTACCATAATAACTATTTACATGCAACATTTTCCCCCTCGTTCATAAAATGGGGACATTTCCGGGGACATCTTTAGCCAGGGACAGGTGGTTCGAAATTGTGGACTCTCCCCGGAAATCAGAGACGTCTGGTCAACCTACAGTACAGACCAGAAGAGGGGTGAGCTGATATAAAATTGGATAATGGTAACTAAAGCTAGTATCATTCAAACTCGTCCTAATCCTTCCTTGCTATAATAGTGCTTATGAACACAATAAAACCAGTGTTAAAATGTGCCTGTTAAAGAAATTGGTTGAAAAGAGACGAATGAAAAGCCTTAATTTTCAGATTGTTGAAAAGATGCTGAAAACTGGGTTTGCAACGTCATTTGGATGTCTATTATTTGACTTAATTAGGACAAAATCAGAAAAATCAAACATGGCCCAGTTTTCAACAATGATCAAGATTATGACAGACTGACCAGATTTAGCCTAAAAACCAATGTCTGCATGATGTCGGATGTTTGAGGGGATAGA
>NW_015154121.1:3775-6097 GCF_000732505.1 Cyprinodon variegatus | reverse complement strand
ATGTCAGGCTTGCTTTGTGGTCTTCAGATATTAAGCCTGAATGCAAGCTAGTAAAAAAGAACGCGACACACTGCAGGATGACGTAGATCATGTTTATATCTTCTGAAGATGTCACTTTAACAGAAACATGTTTTATAACCTGGACAAAGGAAAGTGCAAACAAAATTTTATAAAATACTTGGATGAAGATATCACTATGTCTTATCTAAAGAAATTAATGATAAATATGAATAAAACTAGCTAAACATTGAAACATTTGCTGCAATATATTACCCTTTCATGTGTTTTATTTATAGCTTTATTGATAAATTTATTCAATTAAAATCCTAGATTAGAAAAGCAAAGAAAACGAATCAGGTTATAAAAGATGAGGTGCTCATAGTCTAACAAAGCCAAACTACCAGCTGGAAAAAAGGAAACTTTTTATTTTTTATATTTTTGTTTTTAGAGGTTAATAGAGCAGAGATTTCATTTTTTTTAATTTTTGTAAAAAAGAAAAAAATTGAAACAAAAAAAGATAAATGAAAAACAAAAAAATAACAAAACAAATAATCAGCCAATAATTAACTTTTTTAGGTAAAGCTGTTTTAATTAGTCCTACTTTCAGGCCTGATTTAACAGAGGAACATTTTATCAACATCTTAGACTGAAAAGTGGGTTGATTGACACAGGAAGTAAATGCTCTCTACCCCACTGATCTCAAGTTATTCCCTGGATAGCCGATTGGCCATTGGTAGTACAGGGTGCAGTGAAATCACCAGCCACCATATTGGTACTCCCTAGTTTGACCGGTTGGAATACAAACAATACGTGCACTACATAAAGATAAATTCATCCCTTTGACACACACTTGCTGTTTCATTAGATTACTGTAATTTATAGCAGATCACTGAAATTTATGGTAAAAAATAGGCACATCAGATTGCTTAGTCAGTTTGAAGTCCATGAAGTCTATAAATCATGTAATGTAAAATGTTATACAAATCCACCATAATAAAATTTATATGTTAATGGGGCATAATACTGCAGTCAGATATTAAGATTATTACAAACACACCCACACCCACACACCATCTGATTAAATGCCAAATGTGCTAAATTGATGATGTGTAATATATGTATAGATTACATTGTTATGGTAATTACACATTATAAGCATTTTTATGGCGCAACTCCGTGTAAGTAGGGAGTACCACATGGTGGCAGGTGATTTCACTCTTATTATTCACTGAATCCAGTGAATAATAAGAAATAAGTGGGTGCATCCATAGTAATTATATACGTAGACACGTCATTGGATGCTGTCGGCAGCGAGGCTAACATGCCTAGAGGGCAGCCATCTTGGATCGTACCACAGTTCAGCTGCTGTTAGAATGAATAGGAGGCACCATTGATGTCATTTTAATCACATGAAAGATGAGTCAAAGATAATATTACCATGATGTCTTACATTTTACAACCACTTAAAAGACCACAACAAACTTCAAAATTACACTTGTATTACACATATTTATTCAGATTTAAAAACTATTTCAACTGAAGCGTCAAATGGTCTCGATCAGCTCTATCTACTCCATACTTGCTCACAGGTATAACTGACAGAAGACAACATGGCAGTAGGCCCAATATGTATTTCCTGTTGATACAGACTGACAGGTAGCGCCCCTGCTGTCCGATCAAGGGTACTACTCACAAGCCACAGATAATTGTTACCGGTGTGACATTTGCGTCAAAAGTGAAAAAGAAGGCATAACTGGTAAAGTTGGATTTGTGACTCACAGCAGCATATTCATGCAGTCATATTCACTGATTTGCATTTGTGTTAAGGAAAAAAAATAGAATCTTTAATTTGTTTAATTAATTTATTTTTTATTTTTTATTTTAATACACCTGTTTGAATTTGTTTTGCACCATTCGTTTTAGATCAACTGTAAAAAAACGGAATGGAAAACGTGTATTTGTAGCCAGAATTTGAAATGGTGTAACTTTATGTTGTAATTGTGACAGATATTACAAAATTACAAAACACCACAGTTAAAATGCACAAATAGTTTTGCAACAATAGTTCTGGACCATTTGGAGCAAAACTGAGAATGTAGGAGGCAACCTGTAATTTATGTACTTGTACTGAAAATTTGAACAGGTGTAAAAAAAAAAAAAAAAGAATTGCACGTAAGAATTTTTTTCTTTTTATTCTACAAATACAAAACTTGAATGTTACTCTCTCTACAACTTCAAATTAATACTTTCAATACACAAATAGTTTTATAACAAAATAACCTTCATACCAGCAGCAGAGCAACATGTCCATTAGAGAGGCAG
>NW_015154121.1:0-1197 GCF_000732505.1 Cyprinodon variegatus | reverse complement strand
GTAGAGAGTAAATAAAAAACACAACACTGATTGCTTGTACCAGGTGAGCAAATACAATAACACAACAGCAACAAAAAAAAACCAAATAACAAGAAAACACAGATTGAAATAAATAAAAATATAAATGACAACACAAAAAGAAGCTAAAAAAGTCCTCAAAGGGATTTTACATCTTCCTTTCCAAAGATCATTAAATTTGATCAAAATCCTATAGTTGTTTCATGGCAAAATGTAACTCATAAAAAAATTGTTCCTTGGTTCATAAAGTGAGATTTAAAGATTTACTGATAAAAATATTCCAGTTATTCAGAGTTCTTTTTACTTATTACAGTTCTATTATTAATATACTTACATTTGACTTTTATCATAATCCTCCTTTGAGTGCTCGGTCTGTTCCTGATGCCTTATATTACATCATCTCCTTCTGTTAGGATAAAGCAGGTATAAAACACGATGCATGGGTTCTTTTCTTTGGGAAATCGTAAATATTTGTTCAGATGGCAGAATAAAAGAGTTTGGTTTTACCTTTCTTTCTACAGACCACATAGACTATTGCTACTATGATTATTACTATTGCTAGTCCAGCTCCTGCAAACAGACCAATGATCAGCCTGAAGGATCCAGTCGAACCATAACAAGAACTCACTGCAGAGGAAAAGGTTGAAAGTTTAGTTTTTTTCCCTATGACCTATTCTCTATTTTTTTACAATAAAAAAAAGATTAAATCTGGTCTAATTTATGATTCCAACTTGTTTAAATTAGCAGAGGAATTAGCTCCGGATTTTTAAAACTAGTTGTTAGAGGTTTTTTTTTTATAGAAAAATAAAGTTCTTCACTCTAGGGTAAACGTCATAAAAATATGTGACACTCCAACAACAATAAGTCATTGTTCTCACCATTTATTTCCCCTGGTTTCCTATAAATGGACGTCATGTTGTTCCTCTGAGTTCTGACGGTGCAGCTGTAGGTCACATCAGGATCATCCTCTAAAACCAGAGAGCTGCGGATGCTGTAAAGCTGATCCTCAGTCTGCTGGACTGTGGTTGTAACATTTAGAGTGGTGTTGGACGGAGGGATGGTGGACCAGGAGAGTTCAGGTTGAGGGTAGATCCCCTCTGAGCTGCAGATGATCTGGTTTGCTTCCTCATAGATGATGACTTTAGAGACGGGAGCTTCAGACAAACAAAATGGATTTTA
>NW_015154120.1:3621-6097 GCF_000732505.1 Cyprinodon variegatus | reverse complement strand
TTCAACACGTGAAAATGGAAAGAATATGGCTTAACTGAAAATCTATTAAGACATCATTGTCTACCTAAGCTAAAGTGTAAGTTGGATTTGCTATTTTAAGTGATGTTTCTATAAACAAAAACACATGAGAATCCACCTGAGGCATCCCCAAAGTTTGTCCTCGAGGGCCGCAGTCCTGCAGGTTTTAGAGGTTTCCCTGCTTTAGCACAGCTGAGTTTGATGATTGCAGTTGAGCAAAAGCCTGTTAATCAGCTTAAAATCAGCGGTGCTGGAGCAAGGAAACCTCTAAAACCTGCAGGACAGCGGCCCTCAAGGACCCGAATTGACATGAACTCAGGGATGTTGCCTTATTTGGTTCTGGCCTGTACTTTTGTCACGCCCCGAAATTGACAACCAGTCCAACCCACTAGTTCACTGGCCCAAGAACATGAATAGAGGTAGATGTAAGACACCAGATTAGCTATTTAGACTACGGTTGGGTTTACTTCTACAAGAATTACAAAAGCAGGCAGTTTCTCTATTGAAAATGAGCCAGAACCACAGGCATACATGCAGTGTTCCAGGCTGCACAGAGGAAGGGGAACATTTTCACAGTCTTCCCAAGGATCTAAAGATTGAACAGTTCAAACAGGATTTGCTAAATTTCTTTTACTGAAATGAGGGGCTGTTCCGACCATAAGGCCATCAAAACCACAAGCTGTTAGTATTATTATGTCGCTAAGCTGTTGATAGCAATGCTAGCATATCTATGGTAACCAGATTTGGGTTTCTGAAAATTCGGACACTTCGGGGGGGTTGGGATTTCGGCACGGTCGACCAAAATCCTGATTTTGAAATTCCCCCTGGACATTTTTTAAGGTATGAAAAGTAGAACATGTCTGGGAAAAAGAGGACGTCTGGTCACCCTACCATATCAACAATTTCAATGTTCCACTGAACAATGTTCCATATTCATGAGCATACCATAAAAGGAACAAAACCTGTCGTTTCATTCTAGGGCTTATAACCAGGCTTGCATTAGGACTGATACTGCAGCAAATATGCCATATTCAGCCCAACCAATGTTACAAACCCTATTCAGAGACCTTAAGAACCAGCACCAAATACCCTATATAATCATTCAATGACCCCTTTAAGTGCCTAAACATTAATGTTTATCTTTTAGTTCACATTATGTAGTAGGATCAATACCCCATACTGGTTGATCCAGTACATGAACTGGGGTCACGACCCCAACTTTGGAGTTCATTGGATAAAAATGAAAATTTGTAACTTTGCAGACGGATGTGTGCAGAAAACATTTCAAGCGAGCAGCAGCAGCTCCTGCTGGTGAGGTTTCGTCAATATAAACATTTAGAAAGGTGCTATGACTTGTCTCATAAATATAACCACTATCAACTTATGGGTAAAAAATACGAGGAAAGAAATTATTGTCGCTCTTAAATGGCATGAAGAGGTTTTGATAAAGCTGTAAACAGCTGTGTTTTCTACTTCCTTGTGTTGTGTGGTGCTGTGAGCTTTGGTCAATAGATGTGCAATGCTGCAAAAATATTTGAAAAGGTCTCATTTCTATTATATAAAACTGGGCTTATATTACTTAACAAAGCAAAGTGTAAACTGTTTAAGGTTTTGATGCTTCAGTACTTTGAATATTCTGATAATACCAAACATGGGCAAGAAAGTGCATGCACAATCACACTGGAAGTTTAGGAACTGTACAGGTAAACTGGGATCTTACCAAATCCATCATCTCTGTCTTACTTCTTGACTGTATCTGTGTAAAGTATGTAGACAGGTGGTTTTGGATATAAAGTTAAAATTGTTTATAAGCTAGTATCTTCAACTTCATTTTTTGATATCAGTTTTAGAAAACCCAGCTGCAGTTATTTGCCCTGTTGTTTTTCCAGAGGTCAGGGTTTGTCTAATGTGCAGACACAGCATCGCTTTTCTGCAGCTGTTTTGCTGTAAGAGAGAAAAGAAAAGCAGCTGATGTGAGATTGACGACTTAAATACTTCATCAATCAATGCTGCAGCCAATGTGTTGTTTGGTGATTGGTGGAGAATTCAGGCAATCCATCTTTCCTACCAGCAACTGGCATTCAAGATTCTCCTCAGGTTCTCCATGTATTGCTTTTATTTCTTTATTTCCAGAGTTAACCTGGGCTGGAGATATTTATGCGAGGCGGGTGAGTTTGGTTGGGGGTAGGGGCCCACACAGTTCACCTGTTATTAGAGGCTGTTTGACATGAAGGCTGCAGTATATAGTACAAGTAAAGCACACGTCCTATAGTGATCATGCTAATATTAGCAAACGTTAAGGGTCATTTGTATCTCTTTTTAAACAAGCAAATGCGACTAGTTTTTAGGTTATTTCCCAGAACTTAATTTTGCAATTCAAAATTAGGTTCAGGGAAAGATTTTTTCTTGAATTACAATATAAACATTTTCAGAGAAACAATATTGCTAGAATGGTGCT
>NW_015154120.1:0-1356 GCF_000732505.1 Cyprinodon variegatus | reverse complement strand
GGCACCATAGACCTCCATTATTTGAATGTCAGCAGACAGCAAGAAGCCTCCCAGATCTCCAGATGCATTTGAGATATCAAAAAAGTTCTCCAGGGTGTTGTTCAGCATGGGGGTGAGTAGAAAATGAAGGCTAATCATGTTTTGGGTGTACTATTCCTTTAGTTGGCTTAGGTGTGTGCATGAATGGTTATTTGTCCTGTTTGTCTCTGTTTTACTCTGCAACGGACTGGCGACCAGTCCAGGGTGTACCCCGCCTCTCGCCCATTGACAGCTGGAGATAGGCACCAGCACCCCTCACGACCCCGCTTGGGACAAGGGATGGATGGACATATCAAAAAGACCAATTATTTCAATAGTAACAATAGAGCTTAGAAAAACTTCTCAAGAGATTTTAGGTGAACTACACGCTTAAGGAAAATCAGTGTCAGATTTGAGCCCAATTAGACTTAGTTTCAGAATACCAAGAAGGACAAAATTATTTAAAAAAACATTTAAAGAAAGCATGACTGGAATTTTACATGTTAAAAAGCCACAAAGCTTTTAAGAGGATACCCTATGTTCAGTTGAGAAATGAAATACATATTTTGCCAAAGCATACAAGCTCTATGTTCACAGATGGAAAATAAAGCATAACCAGAGAAGAACAATGGCCCTCATGCAACATGTTCGTATTCTTATTGTAAATTTCTTGTGAGCTCTTACGAATGCGCCACATCCGATTCAACACACGTTCTTAACTTTAGTAAGTATTCATATACCCCATTTACACTACCCTTGAAAAACCCTGCTGAGACCGGTCTGAGCTCAGTAACTGAGATAACTTATAGTTTGTAAATGGAAAGCAAACTGAACTGAACCGAGCTAGACACAACTGGACCGCCCTAACTGCAGACCAGTTCCAGAGCTGGGCTCGGCTCGGTTTTTCCCTGGCTCGGTTCTCTGATAACAAGAGCGCATGAGCAGAACGCGTCATCTCTGTCTGGCTGCACATCCCGATTCACACTCCATTCCAGTTGTTGGCGGTAATGCTTCTCCGGAAGTTGCTTGCCAACCAACACAAAATAGAAGAAGAAGAACAGCTTTAAACAACAATCGAAATCTTTTTGAAATCTTCTCTTCTTGTATTTTATGGCGGTTGGCAAACAACTTTTGGTGCATTACCGCCAACAACTGCTTGATTTCCTCCTTTAATACTGGCAGTAATACCGCAGATCGTCACTAGGAGGCGAGGAACCGAGATAGCGTGATGTGTAAACGGTCGTCAGAACCAAGCTCGGACCGGTCTCGGCATGGATCGGTTTTTCAAGGGTAGTGTAAATGGGGTAATAAATGATTCTCGTAGACATGGTACCGTCC
>NW_015154119.1:4883-6098 GCF_000732505.1 Cyprinodon variegatus | reverse complement strand
AGTCGCCATAAAAATAAGTAGTAAAGTAAAGTAAAAATATCAGAAAAATCTACTTGAGTACAGTAACGAAGTATTTGTACTTCGTAACTTCCAATCTCTGCCCCTCGGGCACGTAAAAAGTCATCTAATTCCGTCATTTTACTTTTAAAATCCATGAAACTGTTACTGGCCCTTTAAATAACTCACATCTTTGTCAGTGAAGCTGAGTACTCCACATCTCTTACTTCATGGTGCCCATCTACATTAAGATCCACAATTCTGAGATTAAAGTCAGGATTCTGACTTTTTTCCCATAAACTGATATATTATTTATTATATATATAATTTGGAAATCAGTTAACATTTTTTTTTCAAGTGGCCCTAATCTTCTTCCGTAGATTCCACCATAAAGACTGAAAAAAACTGAAAGGGCCTTGCTATACTCTTGAATATCAGGTCTGCTTTAATGCCAACGGCAAAATGGAGGTGAAACATAGTGATTTTTCCATCGAGGGTCAGTTTACATGTCTGGGACATTTTTTTAGAAACTTTAAAGCTTAGTTACGGTTATTTAAAGTAAAAGTTCACAGCTTACGGTGCATGTTCTTGCACTGTGCGGCCCGACGCTCTGATGCGATCTTATTACAGCCGACTGAGTTTCAAACATTTTTGATTTTCTCCCGATCTTGCAATCCCTGATCGGGAGGTGGTCATGAGAGGCTAATCGCCCCTCGTTACCCCCTGCATACTACACGACGCATGACGAGCAATGTGGCTAAAATGTGGCCCTATTGAAAAATTTTTGCATGTCTAGAAAATCGGCCCGAAAAGGGCAAAAAGTGTATGCCAGGCTTTAAAGATTTCCTTTTTGATAAAGCTTATAGTTAAATTGGCTCAGGTTACCCTGAGCTATCTCTATAGTTATGCTGCTATAGGCTTAGACTGCTGGAGGACATAGGGACCCCTTTTTCATCATTCTTCTTCATTCTATCTCTATTCTCCCACTCTGCAGGGCTTAGACTGCTGGAGGACATAGGGACCCCTTTTCCTCACTCTGCTTCATTCTATCTCTATTCTCCCACTCTGCAGAATCTGTTAGTTCAATCTCTAACGTTCTGCTCTCTCTGCTTTTTCTCATAATAGCTTCATCTGGTCTGTTCCTGTTTGGCTGTGACTCCATCCTGGAGAGAAATATCAGCTGTGCTGCTGCCATCAACACCTTTGTTTATAGATGAG